>NW_026975244.1:0-108440 GCF_030014295.1 Loxodonta africana | reverse complement strand
CATAGAGAGATAGTATTTGACACCATTCGACCCGATTTGAGACAATTCGACGGATTCGGTGAGATTCCGCGAGATTTGATGCGTTTTGGTGGGATTTGATGGAATTCGACGAGATCCGATGCAATAGGATGCAATTAAGTGTGTTTTGGCTCGATTTTGCTGGGTTCAGTTTGTCTCTATTTGGCTCATTTCAGCTCCACTCAGCTGCATTCATCCCGAATCTGGTGGACTCGACTCGATTCGGCTCATTTAGGCCATATTTGGTCCTATTCAGCGTTATTCGGCTCTATTCAACTCTTTTCTACTCTATTCATCTCTGTCCGAATCCATTCGACTCCACTCCACACCATTCTATTCCATTCTACACTACTGTATTCTACAAAACCCTCCCCCACCCTACCCTATCCTAATCTAGTCTGCTCTTTTCTAGTCTCCTTTTCTATTTTCTCTATTCCATCCTATGCTACTCTACCATACCCTGCACTAAGCTAACCTACCCTGACCTATGCTGTTCTATTCTATTTCCTTCTATTTTCTCTGTTCCACGGTATTCTTCCGTACCCTATGCTACTCCACCGTACCATACTCTACTACTGAGGGTTCTTCAATAAGGGTCCTAATTAAGGGGAGTAGTTCGGACAAGGGTACTCCTTAAGGCAAGTGTACTAGTTCAGGCTACTAGTTAAGGCCAGGCTACTAGTTAAGGCCAGGCTACTAGTTAAGGCGTGGGTACTTGTTGAGGGTACTGGTTAAGGCAAGGCTACCCGTTCAGGCTACTTGTTAAGGACATACTACTAGTGAAGGCAAGGGTACTAGTGAAGACTACTGGTTAAGGCAAGGGTACTTCTTAGGACTACTAATTAAGGCAAGGGTACTAGATTAGGCTAAGAGTTCAGGCAAGGGTACTCGTTCAGATTACTGACTTAGGGTACTATTCAAGACTAGTTGTCTAGGCTACTGCTCTATGCCACTAGTCTAGCTGACTAGTCCAGCTTACTAGTCTAGGCTTCTACTCTAGCCTTCTCTTGTCTACTCTAGTGTAGTCTACTTGCATCTACCCTAGTCTTCCTATCATAAACTACCCTACCCGAACCTATTCTAATCGAGTCCATTTGATTCGATTCAAAGCATTTCGATGCGACTGGACACCATCACGCTTGAGTCGGCTCGATTCCGCAACATCAGCTCGATTCAGCTCGATTTGGCTCGAATCGCTTCAATTCAGCTCGTTTCCACTCGGTTCAGCCTTATTCGGCCCTATTTGGCTCGATTCGACTCTTTTCTACTCTATTTGTCTCTGTTCGACTCCATTTGACTCCACTCTTCTCCATTCTACGCTATTCTACTCTATTCTGTTCTACTCTACCCTACGTTACTCTAATCTATTCGACTGGATGCGATTCGAAGCAATTCGGTGTGATTCATCTCGTTTTGTTTCCATTTGACTCGATTCGGCCAGAATGGGCTCTATTCAGCTATGTCCTGCACTATTTGACTCTATTTGACTCAATTCTACTCTGCTCTGCTTTACTCTCTCTACTCCACCCTACTGTACTATATTCTAGTCTTTCTATTCTGTACTATTCTGTTCTATTCTACCCACCCGCCCCTCCCCTAATCTATTTGATTAGATTCGATGTGACGTATTTCCACGCGATTTGACGCGATTAGGCTTGAATCAGCTCGATTCAGTTCGCATCGGCTCTATTCGGCTCGACTTGACTCCATTTCACTCCATTCGGCTCGATTAGGCTCGAATTCCATCGATTCTGCTGGATTCTGCTCAATTAAGCCTTATTTGGCCCTATCCGGCCCTATTCTTCTCTATTAGACTCTTTTGTACTCTATTCATATCTATCCGTCTCTATTGGACTCCGTTCAACTCCATTCTATTCCATTCCACAGCATTCTTCACTATTTTCCTCTATTCTATTCTACCCTTCCCTACCCTAATCTCTTCTAATCGATTCGATTTGATTTGACGCGATTCGAAGCAACCGGACGTGATTCGTCTCGTTTTGTCTCCACTCGGCTCAATTCGGGTATGTTCTCTCTCTTTGACTCTATTCTGTTCTGTTGTATTCTTTCTGTTCTGTTCTGTTCTCTCCTATTCTGTTGTACTCTATTCTATTCTACCCTACCCGACCCTACGGCACCGCACCCGAACCTAGCCTACTTTAGTCTATTGGATTCAATTCGATTCCGTGCAAAGCGATTTGATATGACTTGACTGGATTCAGCAAGATCTGAAGGGATTTGATGAGATTCCATGCAACTCGACGTGATTCGGTAGGATTCTCTGAGGTTTGACGCGATTCGAAGTTATTCGACGTGATTCCATGGGATTCGACACGATATGAAGCGATTTGACCTTGTTTGATTCAAAACGATGTGGCTCGACTCGATTCGACCTGATTCGATTCGACGCTGTTCGGTGACAGTCAGTGCGATTCTGCTTGATTCCGCTCGATTAGGTGTGATTCGGCAGTATACAGCTCTTTTCGGCTGTATTCAGCTCCATTCGTCTCTATTCAGCTTAGTCGGCTCTATTCGACTGTATTCGACTCTACTCTTTTCCACTCTATTCTACTCGATTCTATTCCTTCTATTCTGTTCTAATCGCTTCTATTCCACTCTACGCTGTTCTATTCTCCCCTCCCCTCCCCTCCCCTTCTCTAATCTATACGTCTCAATTGGATTTGACGCATTGAACGCGATTCGAGGCGATGAAGCTTGAATCGGCTCGATTCGGCTCGATTTGGCTCTATTCGGCTCAGTTAGGCTCCATTCAGCTTGTTTTGGCTTGAGTCGCTTCGAATCTGCTCGATTTGGCGTTCTTCGGCCCTATTCTGCTCTATTCGACTCTTTTCTACTCTATTCATTTCTATTTGACTCCATTCTACTCCATTCTATTCATTCCACACTATTCTACTCTATTCTGCTCTACCCTACCCAGCACCACTCTAATTGCTTCTACACGATTCCTCTCGTTTCGTCTGCATTTGGCTCTATTCAGCTCTATTCTACTCTAGTCAACTCTTCTCTATTCTATTGTATTGTTTCTACTCTGTTCTGTACTATTCTACTCTATTCTACCCTACCCTATGCTACCCAACTCTAAGGTATTGTAATCCACTTGATTGGATTTGATTCATTCAACCCATTTCGACGCGATTCGGCTCGATTTGGCTCTGTTCGAATCTATTCTACTCTACTCTATTCCCCTCTACTCTACTCTAGCCTACTCGTTTCTGTATTCGTTCTGTGTTGTTCTGTTCTATTTTGTTGTGTTCTGTTCTGTTTTATTCTATTCTACTCCATTCTACCCTACCCTAGCCTACCCGAACCTCCCCTACTCTAGTCTATTCAATTGAATTCGACAAATTTTGACGCGACTAGGGGCCGAATCGGTGTGATTCATGTCCATCCGGCTCCATTTGTCTCGAATAGTGTCGATTCGGCTTGACTAGGCTCGATTCACTGGATTCGGCTCGATTTCGCTCAATTCAGCTCGATTTGGCTCTCTTCGGCCCTCTTCGGCTCTCTTCTACTCTACTCGATTCCATTGCACACCATTCTACTCCATTCTACGCTATTCTACTATACCCTACTGTGATTGATTCCATGGGATTCGACGCCATTCGACGAGATTTGTCTCGTTTCGTCTCCATTCAGCTTGATTCGACTCTGTTCTACTCTACTCTATTCTACTCTACACTATTCTGCTCTGCTCTACCCTTTTCTACTCTATTCTATTGTATTCTTTCCATTCTCTTCTACTGTGTTCAAGTCTACTCTATTCCACCCTACCCTAATCTAATCTATTCTACTGGATTCGATTCCACGCATCTCGATGCGATTCAGCTCAAATCGGCTCCTTTCCACTCCATTCATCCCCAATCGGCTCAAATCGGTTCGATTCAGCTCTAATCGGCTCCATTCGGCTCTAGTCAGCTCGAATAGGCTCTATTCGGCTCTGTTAGACTCTACTCAACTCTATTATCTCTTTTCGACTCCACTCGACTCCATGCCACACCATTCTACTCCATCCTAAACTGTTCTCTACTGTATTGTATTGGACTCTACCCTACTCTAGTCTATTGTAATGGATTGGATTGGATTGGATTGGAATTGATCAGATTCAATGCAATTCGACGGGATTCGACGCGATAGAGCACGATTCCACGGGATTCGGCGTGATTTGTCTTGGTTTCTATCGATTTAGCTCTTTTGGGCTCTATTTGGCTGTCTTTGGCTCTATTCGGCAATATTCGACTCTACTCTACTCTACTCTTCTATACTCTGCTCGTCTCGACCCTATTCTATTCTTTCAGTTGTGTTCTCTTTTCTTCTGCTCTGTTCTACTGCACTCTATTCTACCCTACCCTACCCTAACTTAGCCTACTGTAATCTGTTCTATGCTATTCGACACACTTGAACGGAATTCGACCTGATTCGGGTCATATCGGCTCGATTCATCTCCTTTCTCCTCCATTAAACTCGATTCGGTTCTATTCGGCTCTTTTCCACTCTATTCGGCTCTTTTTGGCAGTATTCGACTCTGTGTGACTCTAGTCTACTCGATTCTTTCTGTTCTGTTCTATTCTACTCTATTCTATTCTTCTCTACCCTACCCTAACCTTACCTTCCCCACACTAATCTATTTGATTCGATTCGACACATTTCAAACGACTGGACTTGATTCATCTCGATTCACCTTGAATTTGGTCAATTCGGCTGTATTCAGCTCTGTTTGGCTCTTTTCAGCTCTCGTCAACTCGATTTGACTCTATTCTACTGGACCCGACTCTACTTAATTCTATTCTCTTCTTTCTATTGTGTTCTGTTGTGTTGTAGTCTAGCCTCTCCTGCCGTACCCTCCTCTACACTAATCTATTCGATTCAACGCATTTCGACGCGATTCCATGTGATTAGGCTTGAATCGGCTCGATTTAGCTCTATTTGGCTTGAATTGGGTCAGTTCGTCTCGATTCTGCTCAATTCAGCGTAATTAGGCTCGAGTGAACCTTATTCAGCCCTGTTCAGCTCTACTCAACCCTTTCTACTTTATTTGTCTCTATCTGGCTCCATTCAACTCCATTCCACACCATTCTACTCTTTTCTACTCTATTCTATTCTGTTCTACCCTACCCTACTCTAATCGATTCGAATCGATTCGATTCATCACGATTTGTCTCCTTTCCTCTCCATTCGAATCGATTTGGCTTGAATTGGATCTATTCATCTATATTCTGCACTACCCGACTCTGACTATTCCACTCTACTCAACTCTACTCCATTCTACTCTTGGTATTCTCTTCTGTTCTACTCTATTCTATTCTTCTGTGCCCTTCCCTACTGAATCCCAGCCTAACCTACACTACTCTAATCTATTCGATTTAATTCGATTCCATTCCGTTTGACACCATTCGACCCGATTTGAGACAATTCGACGGGATTCGGTGAGATTCCGCGAGATTTGATGCGTTTTGGTGGGATTTGATGGAATTCGACGAGATCCGATGCAATAGGATGCAATTAAGTGTGTTTTGGCTCGATTTTGCTGGGTTCAGTTTGTCTCTATTTGGCTCATTTCAGCTCTACTCAGCTGCATTCATCCCGAATCTGGTGGACTCCACTCGATTCGGCTCATTTCGGCCATATTTGGTCCTATTCAGCGTTATTCGGCTCTATTCAACTCTTTTCTACTCTATTCATCTCTGTTCGAATCCATTCGACTCCACTCCACACCATTCTATTCCATTCTACACTACTGTATTCTACAAAACCCTCCCCCACCCTACCCTATCCTAATCTAGTCTGCTCTTTTCTAGTCTCCTTTTCTATTTTCTCTATTCCATCCTATGCTACTCTACCATACCCTGCACTAAGCTAACCTACCCTGACCTGTGCTGTTCTATTCTATTTCCTTCTATTTTCTCTGTTCCACCGTAGGCTTCCCTACCCTATGCTACCCCACTATACCATACTCTACTACTTAGGGTTATTCAATAAGGGTCCTAATTAAGGGGAGTAGTTCGGGCAAGGGTACTCCTTAAGGCAAGTGTACTAGTTCAGGCTACTAGTTAAGGCCAGGCTACTAGTTAAGGCCAGGCTACTAGTTAAGGCGTGGGTACTTGTTGAGGGTACTGGTTAAGGCAAGGCTACCCGTTCAGGCTACTTGTTAAGGACATACTACTAGTGAAGGCAAGGGTACTAGTGAAGACTACTGGTTAAGGCAAGGGTACTTCTTAGGACTACTAATTAAGGCAAGGGTACTAGATTAGGCTAAGAGTTCAGGCAAGGGTACTCGTTCAGATTACTGACTTAGGGTACTATTCAAGACTAGTTGTCTAGGCTACTGCTCTATGCCACTAGTCTAGCTGACTAGTCCAGCTTACTAGTCTAGGCTTCTACTCTAGCCTTCTCTTGTCTACTCTAGTGTAGTCTACTTGCATCTACCCTAGTCTTCCTATCATAAACTACCCTACCCTAACCTATTCTAATCGAGTCCATTTGATTCGATTCAAAGCATTTCGATGCGACTGGACACCATCATGCTTGAGTCGGCTCGATTCCGCAACATCAGCTCGATTCAGCTCGATTTGGCTCGAATCGCTTCAATTCAGCTCGTTTCCACTCGGTTCAGCCTTATTCGGCCCTATTTGGCTCGATTCGACTCTTTTCTACTCTATTTGTCTCTGTTCGACTCCATTTGACTCCACTCTTCTCCATTCTACGCTATTCTACTCTATTCTGTTCTACTCTACCCTACGTTACTCTAATCTATTGGACTGGATGCGATTCGAAGCAATTCGGTGTGATTCATCTCGTTTTGTTTCCATTTGACTCGATTCGGCCAGAATGGGCTCTATTCAGCTATGTCCTGCACTATTTGACTCTATTTGACTCAATTCTACTCTGCTCTGCTCTACTCTCTCTACTCCACCCTACTGTACTATATTCTAGTCTTTCTATTCTGTACTATTCTGTTCTATTCTACCCACCCGCCCCTCCCCTAATCTATTTGATTAGATTCGATGTGACGTATTTCCACGCGATTTGACGCGATTAGGCTTGAATCAGCTCGATTCAGTTCGCATCGGCTCTATTCGGCTCGACTTGACTCCATTTCACTCCATTCGGCTCGATTAGGCTCGAATTCCATCGATTCTGCTGGATTCTGCTCAATTAGGCCTTATTTGGCCCTATCCGGCCCTATTCTTCTCTATTAGACTCTTTTGTACTCTATTCATATCTCTCCGTCTCTATTGGACTCCGTTCAACTCCATTCTATTCCATTCCACAGCATTCTTCACTATTTTCCTCTATTCTATTCTACCCTTCCCTACCCTAATCTCTTCTAATCGATTCGATTTGATTTGACGCGATTCGAAGCAACCGGACGTGATTCGTCTCGTTTTGTCTCCACTCGGCTCAATTCGGGTATGTTCTCTCTCTTTGACTCTATTCTGTTCTGTTGTATTCTTTCTGTTCTGTTCTGTTCTCTCCTATTCTGTTGTACTCTATTCTATTCTACCCTACCCGACCCTACGGCACCCCACCCGAACCTAGCCTACTTTAGTCTATTGGATTCAATTCGATTCCGTGCAAAGCGATTTGATATGACTTGACTGGATTCAGCAAGATCTGAAGGGATTTGATGAGATTCCATGCGACTCGACGTGATTCGGTAGGATTCTCTGAGGTTTGACGCGATTCGAAGTTATTCGACGTGATTCCATGGGATTCGACACGATATGAAGCGATTTGACCTTGTTTGATTCAAAACGATGTGGCTCGACTCGATTCGACCTGATTCGATTCGACGCTGTTCGGTGACAGTCAGTGCGATTCTGCTTGATTCCGCTCGATTAGGTGTGATTCGGCAGTATACAGCTCTTTTCGGCTGTATTCAGCTCCATTCGTCTCTATTCAGCTTAGTCGGCTCTATTCGACTGTATTCGACTCTACTCTTTTCCACTCTATTCTACTCGATTCTATTCCTTCTATTCTGTTCTAATCGCTTCTATTCCACTCTACGCTGTTCTATTCTCCCCTCCCCTCCCCTCCCCTTCTCTAATCTATACGTCTCAATTGGATTTGACGCATTGAACGCGATTCGAGGCGATGAAGCTTGAATCGGCTCGATTCGGCTCGATTTGGCTCTATTCGGCTCAGTTAGGCTCCATTCAGCTTGTTTTGGCTTGAGTCGCTTCGAATCTGCTCGATTTGGCGTTCTTCGGCCCTATTCTGCTCTATTCGACTCTTTTCTACTCTATTCATTTCTATTTGACTCCATTCTACTCCATTCTATTCATTCCACACTATTCTACACTATTCTACTCTATTCTGCTCTACCCTACCCAGCACCACTCTAATTGCTTCTACACGATTCCTCTCGTTTCGTCTGCATTTGGCTCTATTCAGCTCTATTCTACTCTAGTCAACTCTTCTCTATTCTATTGTATTGTTTCTACTCTGTTCTGTACTATTCTACTCTATTCTACCCTACCCTATGCTACCCAACTCTAAGGTATTGTAATCCACTTGATTGGATTTGATTCATTCAACCCATTTCGACGCGATTCGGCTCGATTTGGCTCTGTTCGAATCTATTCTATTCTACTCTACTCTATTCCCCTCTACTCTACTCTAGCCTACTCGTTTCTGTATTCGTTCTGTTGTTCTGTTCTATTTTGTTGTGTTCTGTTTTATTCTATTCTACTCCATTCTACCCTACCCTAGCCTACCCGAACCTCCCCTACTCTAGCCTATTCAATTGAATTCGACAAATTTTGACGCGACTAGGGGCCGAATCGGTGTGATTCATGTCCATCCAGCTCCATTTGTCTCGAATAGTGTCGATTCGGCTTGATTAGGCTCGATTCACTGGATTCGGCTCGATTTCGCTCAATTCAGCTCGATTTGGCTCTCTTCGGCCCTCTTCGGCTCTCTTCTACTCTACTCGATTCCATTGCACACCATTCTACTCCATTCTACGCTATTCTACTATACCCTACTGTGATTGATTCCATGGGATTCGACGCCATTCGACGAGATTTGTCTCTTTTCGTCTCCATTCAGCTTGCTTCCTCTCTGTTCTACTCTACTCTATTCTACTCTACACTATTCTGCTCTGCTCTACCCTTTTCTACTCTATTCTATTGTATTCTTTCCATTCTCTTCTACTGTGTTTAAGTCTACTCTATTCCACCCTACCCTAATCTAATCTATTCTACTGGATTCGATTCCACGCATCTCGATGCGATTCAGCTCAAATCGGCTCCTTTCCACTCCATTCATCCCCAATCGGCTCAAATCGGTTCGATTCAGCTCTAATCGGCTCCATTCGGCTCTAGTCAGCTCGAATAGGCTCTATTCGGCTCTGTTAGACTCTACTCAACTCTATTATCTCTTTTCGACTCCACTCGACTCCATGCCACACCATTCTACTCCATCCTAAACTGTTCTCTACTGTATTGTATTGGACTCTACCCTACTCTAGTCTATTCTAATGGATTGGATTGGATTGGATTGGAATTGATCAGATTCAATGCAATTCGACGGGATTCGACGCGATAGAGCACGATTCCACGGGATTCGGCGTGATTTGTCTTGGTTTCTATCGATTTAGCTCTTTTGGGCTCTATTTAGCTGTCTTTGGCTCTATTCGGCAATATTCGACTCTACTCTACTCTACTCTTCTATACTCTGCTCGTCTCGACCCTATTCTAGTCTTTCAGTTGTGTTCTCTTCTCTTCTGCTCTGTTCTACTGCACTCTATTCTACCCTACCCTACCCTAACTTAGCCTACTGTAATCTGTTCTATGCTATTCGACACACTTGAACAGAATTCGACCTGATTCGGGTCATATCGGCTCAATTCATCTCCTTTCTCCTCCATTAAACTCGATTCGGTTCTATTCGGCTCTTTTCCACTCTATTCGGCTCTTTTTGGCAGTATTCGACTCTGTGTGACTCTAGTCTACTCGATTCTTTCTGTTCTGTTCTATTCTACTCTATTCTATTCTTCTCTACCCTTCCCTAACCTTACCTTCCCCACACTAATCTATTTGATTCGATTCGACACATTTCAAACCATTGGACTTGATTCATCTCGATTCACCTTGAATTTGGTCAATTCGGCTGTATTCAGCTCTGTTTGGCTCTTTTCAGCTCTCGTCAACTCGATTTGACTCTATTCTACTGGACCCGACTCTACTTAATTCTATTCTCTTCTTTCTATTGTGTTCTGTTGTGTTGTAGTCTAGCCTCTCCTGCCGTACCCTCCTCTACACTAATCTATTCGATTCAACGCATTTCGACGTGATTCCATGTGATTAGGCTTGAATCGGCTCGATTTAGCTCTATTTGGCTTGAATTGGGTCAGTTCGTCTCGATTCTGCTCAATTCAGCATAATTAGGCTCGAGTGAACCTTATTCAGCCCTGTTCAGCTCTACTCAACCCTTTCTACTTTATTTGTCTCTATTTGGCTCCATTCAACTCCATTCCACACCATTCTACTCTTTTCTACTCTATTCTATTCTGTTCTACCATACCCTACTCTAATCTATTCGAATCGATTCGATTCATCACGATTTGTCTCCTTTCCTCTCCATTCGAATCGATTCGGCTTGAATTGGATCTATTCATCTATATTCTGCACTACCCGACTCTGACTATTCCACTCTACTCAACTCTACTCCATTCTACTCTTGGTATTCTCTTCTGTTCTACTCTATTCTATTCTTCTGTGCCCTTCCCTACTGAATCCCAGCCTAATCTACACTACTCTAATCTATTCGATTTAATTCGATTCCATTCCGTTTGACACCATTCGACCCGATTTGAGACAATTCGACGGGATTCGGTGAGATTCCGCGAGATTTGATGCGTTTTGGTGGGATTTGATGGAATTCGACGAGATCCGATGCAATAGGATGCAATTAAGTGTGTTTTGGCTCGATTTTGCTGGGTTCAGTTTGTCTCTATTTGGCTCATTTCAGCTCCACTCAGCTGCATTCATCCCGAATCTGGTGGACTCGACTCGATTCGGCTCATTTCGGCCATATTTGGTCCTATTCAGCGTTATTCGGCTCTAGTCAACTCTTTTCTACTCTATTCATCTCTGTCCGAATCCATTCGACTCCACTCCACACCATTCTATTCCATTCTA
Organism: Loxodonta africana; assembly: GCF_030014295.1. NCBI lineage: Eukaryota > Metazoa > Chordata > Mammalia > Proboscidea > Elephantidae > Loxodonta > Loxodonta africana. The sequence goes on along the minus strand of NW_026975244.1, from coordinate 97,260 downwards.
CACTACTGTATTCTACAAAACCCTCCCCCACCCTACCCTATCCTAATCTAGTCTGCTCTTTTCTAGTCTCCTTTTCCATTTTCTCTATTCCATCCTATGCTACTCTACCATACCCTGCACTAAGCTAACCTACCCTGACCTATGCTGTTCTATTCTATTTCCTTCTATTTTCTCTGTTCCACCGTAGGCTTCCGTACCCTATGCTACTCCACCGTACCATACTCTACTACTGAGGGTTATTCAATAAGGGTCCTAATTAAGGGGAGTAGTTCGGGCAAGGGTACTCCTTAAGGCAAGTGTACTAGTTCAGGCTACTAGTTAAGGCCAGGCTACTAGTTAAGGCCAGGCTACTAGTTAAGGCGTGGGTACTTGTTGAGGGTACTGGTTAAGGCAAGGCTACCCGTTCAGGCTACTTGTTAAGGACATACTACTAGTGAAGGCAAGAGTACTAGTGAAGACTACTGGTTAAGGCAAGGGTACTTGTTAGGACTACTAATTAAGGCAAGGGTACTAGATTAGGCTAAGAGTTCAGGCAAGGGTACTCGTTCAGATTACTGACTTAGGGTACTATTCAAGACTAGTTGTCTAGGCTACTGCTCTATGCCACTAGTCTAGCTGACTAGTCCAGCTTACTAGTCTAGGCTTCTACTCTAGCCTTCTCTTGTCTACTCTAGTGTAGTCTACTTGCATCTACCCTAGTCTTCCTATCATAAACTACCCTACCCTAACCTATTCTAATCGAGTCCATTTGATTCGATTCAAAGCATTTCGATGCGACTGGACACCATCATGCTTGAGTCGGCTCGATTCCGCAACATCAGCTCGATTCAGCTCGATTTGGCTCGAATCGCTTCAATTCAGCTCGTTTCCACTCGGTTCAGCCTTATTCGGCCCTATTTGGCTCGATTCGACTCTTTTCTACTCTATTTGTCTCTGTTCGACTCCATTTGACTCCACTCTTCTCCATTCTACGCTATTCTACTCTATTCTCTTCTACTCTACCCGACGTTACTCTAATCTATTCGACTGGATGCGATTCGAAGCAATTCGGTGTGATTCATCTCGTTTTGTTTCCATTTGACTCGATTCGGCCAGAATGGGCTCTATTCAGCTATGTCCTGCACTATTTGACTCTATTTGACTCAATTCTACTCTGCTCTGCTTTACTCTCTCTACTCCACCCTACTGTACTATATTCTAGTCTTTCTATTCTGTACTATTCTGTTCTATTCTACCCACCCGCCCCTCCCCTAATCTATTTGATTAGATTCGATGTGACGTATTTCCACGCGATTTGACGCGATTAGGCTTGAATCAGCTCGATTCAGTTCGCATCGGCTCTATTCGGCTCGACTTGACTCCATTTCACTCCATTTGGCTCGATTAGGCTCGAATTCCATCGACTCTGCTGGATTCTGCTCAATTAGGCCTTATTTGGCCCTATCCGGCCCTATTCTTCTCTATTAGACTCTTTTGTACTCTATTCATATCTATCCGTCTCTATTGGACTCCGTTCAACTCCATTCTATTCCATTCCACAGCATTCTTCACTATTTTCCTCTATTCTATTCTACCCTTCCCTACCCTAATCTCTTCTAATCGATTCGATTTGATTTGACGCGATTCGAAGCAACCGGACGTGATTCGTCTCGTTTTGTCTCCACTCGGCTCAATTCGGGTATGTTCTCTCTCTTTGACTCTATTCTGTTCTGTTGTATTCTTTCTGTTCTGTTCTGTTCTCTCCTATTCTGTTGTACTCTATTCTATTCTACCCTACCCGACCCTACGGCACCCCACCCGAACCTAGCCTACTTTAGTCTATTGGATTCAATTCGATTCCGTGCAAAGCGATTTGATATGACTTGACTGGATTCAGCAAGATCTGAAGGGATTTGATGAGATTCCATGCGACTCGACATGATTCGGTAGGATTCTCTGAGGTTTGACGCGATTCGAAGTTATTCGACGTGATTCCATGGGATTCGACACGATATGAAGCGATTTGACCTTGTTTGATTCAAAACGATGTGGCTCGACTCGATTCGACCTGATTCGATTCGACGCTGTTCGGTGACAGTCAGTGCGATTCTGCTTGATTCCGCTCGATTAGGTGTGATTCGGCAGTATACAGCTCTTTTCGGCTGTATTCAGCTCCATTCGTCTCTATTCAGCTTAGTCGGCTCTATTCGACTGTATTCGACTCTACTCTTTTCCACTCTATTCTACTCGATTCTATTCCTTCTATTCTGTTCTAATCGCTTCTATTCCACTCTACGCTGTTCTATTCTCCCCTCCCCTCCCCTCCCCTTCTCTAATCTATACGTCTCAATTGGATTTGACGCATTGAACGCGATTCGAGGCGATGAAGCTTGAATCGGCTCGATTCGGCTCGATTTGTCTCTATTCGGCTCAGTTAGGCTCCATTCAGCTTGTTTTGGCTTGAGTCGCTTCGAATCTGCTCGATTTGGCGTTCTTCGGCCCTATTCTGCTCTATTCGACTCTTTTCTACTCTATTCATTTCTATTTGACTCCATTCTACTCCATTCTATTCATTCCACACTATTCTACACTATTCTACTCTATTCTGCTCTACCCTACCCAGCACCACTCTAATTGCTTCTACACGATTCCTCTCGTTTCGTCTGCATTTGGCTCTATTCAGCTCTATTCTACTCTAGTCAACTCTTCTCTATTCTATTGTATTGTTTCTACTCTGTTCTGTACTATTCTACTCTATTCTACCCTACCCTATGCTACCCAACTCTAAGGTATTGTAATCCACTTGATTGGATTTGATTCATTCAACCCATTTCGACGCGATTCGGCTCGATTTGGCTCTGTTCGAATCTATTCTACTCTACTCTATTCCCCTCTACTCTACTCTAGCCTACTCGTTTCTGTATTCGTTCTGTGTTGTTCTGTTCTATTTTGTTGTGTTCTGTTCTGTTTTATTCTATTCTACTCCATTCTACCCTACCATAGCCTACCCGAACCTCCCCTACTCTAGTCTATTCAATTGAATTCGACAAATTTTGACGCGACTAGGGGCCGAATCGGTGTGATTCATGTCCATCCGGCTCCATTTGTCTCGAATAGTGTCGATTCGGCTTGACTAGGCTCGATTCACTGGATTCGGCTCGATTTCGCCCAATTCAGCTCGATTTGGCTCTCTTCGGCTCTCTTGAGCTCTTTTCTACTCTACTCGATTCCATTGCACACCATTCCACTCCATTCTACGCTATTCTACTATAAAAATTGATTTGACGGGATACGACGCCATTTGACGCGATTTGTCTCGTTTCGTCTCCATTCAGCTTGATTCGACTCTGTTCTACTCTACTCTATTCTACTCTACACTATTCTGCTCTGCTCTACCCTTTTCTACTCTATTCTATTGTATTCTTTCCATTCTCTTCTACTGTGTTCAAGTCTACTCTATTCCACCCTACCCTAATCTAATCTATTCTACTGGATTCGATTCCACGCATCTCGATGCGATTCAGCTCAAATCGGCTCCTTTCCACTCCATTCATCCCCAATCGGCTCAAATCGGTTCGATTCAGCTCTAATCGGCTCCATTCGGCTCTAGTCAGCTCGAATAGGCTCTATTCGGCTCTGTTAGACTCTACTCAACTCTATTATCTCTTTTCGACTCCATGCCACACCATTCTACTCCATCCTAAACTGTTCTCTACTGTATTGTATTGGACTCTACCCTACTCTAGTCTATTCTAATGGATTGGATTGGATTGGATTGGAATTGATCAGATTCAATGCAATTCGACGGGATTCGACGCGATAGAGCACGATTCCACGGGATTCGGCGTGATTTGTCTTGGTTTCTATCGATTTAGCTCTTTTGGGCTCTATTTAGCTGTCTTTGGCTCTATTCGGCAATATTCGACTCTACTCTACTCTACTCTTCTATACTCTGCTCGTCTCGACCCTATTCTATTCTTTCAGTTGTGTTCTCTTCTCTTCTGCTCTGTTCTACTGCACTCTATTCTACCCTACCCTACCCTAACTTAGCCTACTGTAATCTGTTCTATGCTATTTGACACACTTGAACGGAATTCGACCTGATTCGGGTCATATCGGCTCGATTCATCTCCTTTCTCCTCCATTAAACTCGATTCGGTTCTATTCGGCTCTTTTCCACTCTATTCGGCTCTTTTTGGCAGTATTCGACTCTGTGTGACTCTAGTCTACTCGATTCTTTCTGTTCTGTTCTATTCTACTCTATTCTATTCTTCTCTACCCTTCCCTAACCTTACCTTCCCCACACTAATCTATTTGATTCGATTCGACACATTTCAAACCATTGGACTTGATTCATCTCGATTCACCTTGAATTTGGTCAATTCGGCTGTATTCAGCTCTGTTTGGCTCTTTTCAGCTCTCGTCAACTCGATTTGACTCTATTCTACTGGACCCGACTCTACTTAATTCTATTCTCTTCTTTCTATTGTGTTCTGTTGTGTTGTAGTCTAGCCTCTCCTGCCGTACCCTCCTCTACACTAATCTATTCGATTCAACGCATTTCGACGTGATTCCATGTGATTAGGCTTGAATCGGCTCGATTTAGCTCTATTTGGCTTGAATTGGGTCAGTTCGTCTCGATTCTGCTCAATTCAGCATAATTAGGCTCGAGTGAACCTTATTCAGCCCTGTTCAGCTCTACTCAACCCTTTCTACTTTATTTGTCTCTATTTGGCTCCATTCAACTCCATTCCACACCATTCTACTCTTTTCTACTCTATTCTATTCTGTTCTACCATACCCTACTCTAATCTATTCGAATCGATTCGATTCATCACGATTTGTCTCCTTTCCTCTCCATTCGAATCGATTCGGCTTGAATTGGATCTATTCATCTATATTCTGCACTACCCGACTCTGACTATTCCACTCTACTCAACTCTACTCCATTCTACTCTTGGTATTCTCTTCTGTTCTACTCTATTCTATTCTTCTGTGCCCTTCCCTACTGAATCCCAGCCTAATCTACACTACTCTAATCTATTCGATTTAATTCGATTCCATTCCGTTTGACACCATTCGACCCGATTTGAGACAATTCGACGGGATTCGGTGAGATTCCGCGAGATTTGATGCGTTTTGGTGGGATTTGATGGAATTCGACGAGATCCGATGCAATAGGATGCAATTAAGTGTGTTTTGGCTCGATTTTGCTGGGTTCAGTTTGTCTCTATTTGGCTCATTTCAGCTCCACTCAGCTGCATTCATCCCGAATCTGGTGGACTCGACTCGATTCGGCTCATTTCGGCCATATTTGGTCCTATTCAGCGTTATTCGGCTCTAGTCAACTCTTTTCTACTCTATTCATCTCTGTCCGAATCCATTCGACTCCACTCCACACCATTCTATTCCATTCTACACTACTGTATTCTACAAAACCCTCCCCCACCCTACCCTATCCTAATCTAGTCTGCTCTTTTCTAGTCTCCTTTTCCATTTTCTCTATTCCATCCTATGCTACTCTACCATACCCTGCACTAAGCTAACCTACCCTGACCTATGCTGTTCTATTCTATTTCCTTCTATTTTCTCTGTTCCACCGTAGGCTTCCCTACCCTATGCTACTCCACCGTACCATACTCTACTACTGAGGGTTATTCAATAAGGGTCCTAATTAAGGGGAGTAGTTCGGGCAAGGGTACTCCTTAAGGCAAGTGTACTAGTTCAGGCTACTAGTTAAGGCCAGGCTACTAGTTAAGGCCAGGCTACTAGTTAAGGCGTGGGTACTTGTTGAGGGTACTGGTTAAGGCAAGGCTACCCGTTCAGGCTACTTGTTAAGGACATACTACTAGTGAAGGCAAGGGTACTAGTGAAGACTACTGGTTAAGGCAAGGTTACTTGTTAGGACTACTAATTAAGGCAAGGGTACTAGATTAGGCTAAGAGTTCAGGCAAGGGTACTCGTTCAGATTACTGACTTAGGGTACTATTCAAGACTAGTTGTCTAGGCTACTGCTCTATGCCACTAGTCTAGCTGACTAGTACAGCTTACTAGTCTAGGCTTCTACTCTAGCCTTCTCTTGTCTAGTGTAGTCTACTTGCATCTACCCTAGTCTTCCTATCATAAACTACCCTACCCTAACCTATTCTAATCGAGTCCATTTGATTCGATTCAAAGCATTTCGATGCGACTGGACACCATCACGCTTGAGTCGGCTCGATTCCGCAACATCAGCTCGATTCAGCTCGATTTGGCTCGAATCGCTTCAATTCAGCTCGTTTCCACTCGGTTCAGCCTTATTCGGCCCTATTTGGCTCGATTCGACTCTTTTCTACTCTATTTGTCTCTGTTCGACTCCATTTGACTCCACTCTTCTCCATTCTACGCTATTCTACTCTATTCTGTTCTACTCTACCCTACGTTACTCTAATCTATTCGACTGGATGCGATTCGAAGCAATTCGGTGTGATTCATCTCGTTTTGTTTCCATTTGACTCGATTCGGCCAGAATGGGCTCTATTCAGCTATGTCCTGCACTATTTGACTCTATTTGACTCAATTCTACTCTGCTCTGCTTTACTCTCTCTACTCCACCCTACTGTACTATATTCTAGTCTTTCTATTCTGTACTATTCTGTTCTATTCTACCCACCCGCCCCTCCCCTAATCTATTTGATTAGATTCGATGTGACGTATTTCCACGCGATTTGACGCGATTAGGCTTGAATCAGCTCGATTCAGTTCGCATCGGCTCTATTCGGCTCGACTTGACTCCATTTCACTCCATTCGGCTCGATTAGGCTCGAATTCCATCGACTCTGCTGGATTCTGCTCAATTAGGCCTTATTTGGCCCTATCCGGCCCTATTCTTCTCTATTAGACTCTTTTGTACTCTATTCATATCTCTCCGTCTCTATTGGACTCCGTTCAACTCCATTCTATTCCATTCCACAGCATTCCTCACTATTTTCCTCTATTCTATTCTACCCTTCCCTACCCTAATCTCTTCTAATCGATTCGATTTGATTTGACGCGATTCGAAGCAACCGGACGTGATTCGTCTCGTTTTGTCTCCACTCGGCTCAATTCGGGTATGTTCTCTCTCTTTGACTCTATTCTGTTCTGTTGTATTCTTTCTGTTCTGTTCTGTTCTCTCCTATTCTGTTGTACTCTATTCTATTCTACCCTACCCGACCCTACGGCACCCCACCCGAACCTAGCCTGCTTTAGTCTATTGGATTCAATTCGATTCCGTGCAAAGCGATTTGATATGACTTGACTGGATTCAGCAAGATCTGAAGGGATTTGATGAGATTCCATGCGACTCGACGTGATTCGGTAGGATTCTCTGAGGTTTGACGCGATTCGAAGTTATTCGACGTGATTCCATGGGATTCGACACGATATGAAGCGATTTGACCTTGTTTGATTCAAAACGATGTGGCTCGACTCGATTCGACCTGATTCGATTCGACGCTGTTCGGTGACAGTCAGTGCGATTCTGCTTGATTCCGCTCGATTAGGTGTGATTCGGCAGTATACAGCTCTTTTCGGCTGTATTCAGCTCCATTCGTCTCTATTCAGCTTAGTCGGCTCTATTCGACTGTATTCGACTCTACTCTTTTCCACTCTATTCTACTCGATTCTATTCCTTCTATTCTGTTCTAATCGCTTCTATTCCACTCTACGCTGTTCTATTCTCCCCTCCCCTCCCCTCCCCTTCTCTAATCTATACGTCTCAATTGGATTTGACGCATTGAACGCGATTCGAGGCGATGAAGCTTGAATCGGCTCGATTCGGCTCGATTTGGCTCTATTCGGCTCAGTTAGGCTCCATTCAGCTTGTTTTGGCTTGAGTCGCTTCGAATCTGCTCGATTTGGCGTTCTTCGGCCCTATTCTGCTCTATTCGACTCTTTTCTACTCTATTCATTTCTATTTGACTCCATTCTACTCCATTCTATTCATTCCACACTATTCTACACTATTCTACTCTATTCTGCTCTACCCTACCCAGCACCCCTCTAATTGCTTCTACACGATTCCTCTCGTTTCGTCTGCATTTGGCTCTATTCAGCTCTATTCTACTCTAGTCAACTCTTCTCTATTCTATTGTATTGTTTCTACTCTGTTCTGTACTATTCTACTCTATTCTACCCTACCCTATGCTACCCAACTCTAAGGTATTGTAATCCACTTGATTGGATTTGATTCATTCAACCCATTTCGACGCGATTCGGCTCGATTTGGCTCTGTTCGAATCTATTCTACTCTACTCTATTCCCCTCTACTCTACTCTAGCCTACTCGTTTCTGTATTCGTTCTGTGTTGTTCTGTTCTATTTTGTTGTGTTCTGTTTTATTCTATTCTACTCCATTCTACCCTACCCTAGCCTACCCGAACCTCCCCTACTCTAGCCTATTCAATTGAATTCGACAAATTTTGACGCGACTAGGGGCCGAATCGGTGTGATTCATGTCCATCCGGCTCCATTTGTCTCGAATAGTGTCGATTCGGCTTGATTAGGCTCGATTCACTGGATTCGGCTCGATTTCGCTCAATTCAGCTCGATTTGGCTCTCTTCGGCCCTCTTCGGCTCTCTTCTACTCTACTCGATTCCATTGCACACCATTCTAAACCATTCTACGCTATTCTACTATACCCTACTGTGATTGATTCCATGGGATTCGACGCCATTCGACGAGATTTGTCTCTTTTCGTCTCCATTCAGCTTGATTCGGCTCTGTTCTACTCTACTCTATTCTACTCTACACTATTCTGCTCTGCTCTACCCTTTTCTACTCTATTCTATTGTATTCTTTCCATTCTCTTCTACTGTGTTTAAGTCTACTCTATTCCACCCTACCCTAATCTAATCTATTCTACTGGATTCGATTCCACGCATCTCGATGCGATTCAGCTCAAATCGGCTCCTTTCCACTCCATTCATCCCCAATCGGCTCAAATCGGTTCGATTCAGCTCTAATCGGCTCCATTCGGCTCTAGTCAGCTCGAATAGGCTCTATTCGGCTCTGTTAGACTCTACTCAACTCTATTATCTCTTTTCGACTCCACTCGACTCCATGCCACACCATTCTACTCCATCCTAAACTGTTCTCTACTGTATTGTATTGGACTCTACCCTACTCTAGTCTATTCTAATGGATTGGATTGGATTGGATTGGAATTGATCAGATTCAATGCAATTCGACGGGATTCGACGCGATAGAGCACGATTCCACGGGATTCGGCGTGATTTGTCTTGGTTTCTATCGATTTAGCTCTTTTGGGCTCTATTTAGCTGTCTTTGGCTCTATTCGGCAATATTCGACTCTACTCTACTCTACTCTTCTATACTCTGCTCGTCTCGACCCTATTCTATTCTTTCAGTTGTGTTCTCTTCTCTTCTGCTCTGTTCTACTGCACTCTATTCTACCCTACCCTACCCTAACTTAGCCTACTGTAATCTGTTCTATGCTATTCGACACACTTGAACAGAATTCGACCTGATTCGGGTCATATCGGCTCAATTCATCTCCTTTCTCCTCCATTAAACTCGATTCGGTTCTATTCGGCTCTTTTCCACTCTATTCGGCTCTTTTTGGCAGTATTCGACTCTGTGTGACTCTAGTCTACTCGATTCTTTCTGTTCTGTTCTATTCTACTCTATTCTATTCTTCTCTACCCTTCCCTAACCTTACCTTCCCCACACTAATCTATTTGATTCGATTCGACACATTTCAAACGACTGGACTTGATTCATCTCGATTCACCTTGAATTTGGTCAATTCGGCTGTATTCAGCTCTGTTTGGCTCTTTTCAGCTCTCGTCAACTCGATTTGACTCTATTCTACTGGACCCGACTCTACTTAATTCTATTCTCTTCTTTCTATTGTGTTCTGTTGTGTTGTAGTCTAGCCTCTCCTGCCGTACCCTCCTCTACACTAATCTATTCGATTCAACGCATTTCGACGTGATTCCATGTGATTAGGCTTGAATCGGCTCGATTTAGCTCTATTTGGCTTGAATTGGGTCAGTTCGTCTCGATTCTGCTCAATTCAGCATAATTAGGCTCGAGTGAACCTTATTCAGCCCTGTTCAGCTCTACTCAACCCTTTCTACTTTATTTGTCTCTATTTGGCTCCATTCAACTCCATTCCACACCATTCTACTCTTTTCTACTCTATTCTATTCTGTTCTACCATACCCTACTCTAATCTATTCGAATCGATTCGATTCATCACGATTTGTCTCCTTTCCTCTCCATTCGAATCGATTCGGCTTGAATTGGATCTATTCATCTATATTCTGCACTACCCGACTCTGACTATTCCACTCTACTCAACTCTACTCCATTCTACTCTTGGTATTCTCTTCTGTTCTACTCTATTCTATTCTTCTGTGCCCTTCCCTACTGAATCCCAGCCTAATCTACACTACTCTAATCTATTCGATTTAATTCGATTCCATTCCGTTTGACACCATTCGACCCGATTTGAGACAATTCGACGGGATTCGGTGAGATTCCGCGAGATTTGATGCGTTTTGGTGGGATTTGATGGAATTCGACGAGATCCGATGCAATAGGATGCAATTAAGTGTGTTTTGGCTCGATTTTGCTGGGTTCAGTTTGTCTCTATTTGGCTCATTTCAGCTCCACTCAGCTGCATTCATCCCGAATCTGGTGGACTCGACTCGATTCGGCTCATTTCGGCCATATTTGGTCCTATTCATGTTATTCGGCTCTATTCAACTCTTTTCTACTCTATTCATCTCTGTCCGAATCCATTCGACTCCACTCCACACCATTCTATTCCATTCTACACTACTGTATTCTACAAAACCCTCCCCCACCCTACCCTATCCTAATCTAGTCTGCTCTTTTCTAGTCTCCTTTTCCATTTTCTCTATTCCATCCTATGCTACTCTACCATACCCTGCACTAAGCTAACCTACCCTGACCTATGCTGTTCTATTCTATTTCCTTCTATTTTCTCTGTTCCACCGTAGGCTTCCGTACCCTATGCTACTCCACCGTACCATACTCTACTACTGAGGGTTATTCAATAAGGGTCCTAATTAAGGGGAGTAGTTCGGGCAAGGGTACTCCTTAAGGCAAGTGTACTAGTTCAGGCTACTAGTTAAGGCCAGGCTACTAGTTAAGGCCAGGCTACTAGTTAAGGCGTGGGTACTTGTTGAGGGTACTGGTTAAGGCAAGGCTACCCGTTCAGGCTACTTGTTAAGGACATACTACTAGTGAAGGCAAGAGTACTAGTGAAGACTACTGGTTAAGGCAAGGGTACTTGTTAGGACTACTAATTAAGGCAAGGGTACTAGATTAGGCTAAGAGTTCAGGCAAGGGTACTCGTTCAGATTACTGACTTAGGGTACTATTCAAGACTAGTTGTCTAGGCTACTGCTCTATGCCACTAGTCTAGCTGACTAGTCCAGCTTACTAGTCTAGGCTTCTACTCTAGCCTTCTCTTGTCTACTCTAGTGTAGTCTACTTGCATCTACCCTAGTCTTCCTATCATAAACTACCCTACCCTAACCTATTCTAATCGAGTCCATTTGATTCGATTCAAAGCATTTCGATGCGACTGGACACCATCATGCTTGAGTCGGCTCGATTCCGCAACATCAGCTCGATTCAGCTCGATTTGGCTCGAATCGCTTCAATTCAGCTCGTTTCCACTCGGTTCAGCCTTATTCGGCCCTATTTGGCTCGATTCGACTCTTTTCTACTCTATTTGTCTCTGTTCGACTCCATTTGACTCCACTCTTCTCCATTCTACGCTATTCTACTCTATTCTGTTCTACTCTACCCTACGTTACTCTAATCTATTCGACTGGATGCGATTCGAAGCAATTCGGTGTGATTCATCTCGTTTTGTTTCCATTTGACTCGATTCGGCCAGAATGGGCTCTATTCAGCTATGTCCTGCACTATTTGACTCTATTTGACTCAATTCTACTCTGCTCTGCTTTACTCTCTCTACTCCACCCTACTGTACTATATTCTAGTCTTTCTATTCTGTACTATTCTGTTCTATTCTACCCACCCGCCCCTCCCCTAATCTATTTGATTAGATTCGATGTGACGTATTTCCACGCGATTTGACGCGATTAGGCTTGAATCAGCTCGATTCAGTTCGCATCGGCTCTATTCGTTCGGCTCGACTTGACTCCATTTCACTCCATTTGGCTCGAATAGGCTCGAATTCCATCGATTCTGCTGGATTCTGCTCAATTAGGCCTTATTTGGCCCTATCCGGCCCTATTCTTCTCTATTAGACTCTTTTGTACTCTATTCATATCTATCCGTCTCTATTGGACTCCGTTCAACTCCATTCTATTCCATTCCACAGCATTCTTCACTATTTTCCTCTATTCTATTCTACCCTTCCCTACCCTAATCTCTTCTAATCGATTCGATTTGATTTGACGCGATTCGAAGCAACCGGACGTGATTCGTCTCGTTTTGTCTCCACTCGGCTCAATTCGGCTATGTTCTCTCTCTTTGACTCTATTCTGTTCTGTTGTATTCTTTCTGTTCTGTTCTGTTCTCTCCTATTCTGTTGTACTCTATTCTATTCTACCCTACCCGACCCTACGGCACCCCACCCGAACCTAGCCTACTTTAGTCTATTGGATTCAATTCGATTCCGTGCAAAGCGATTTGATATGACTTGACTGGATTCAGCAAGATCTGAAGGGATTTGATGAGATTCCATGCGACTCGACGTGATTCGGTAGGATTCTCTGAGGTTTGACGCGATTCGAAGTTATTCGACGTGATTCCATGGGATTCGACACGATATGAAGCGATTTGACCTTGTTTGATTCAAAACGATGTGGCTCGACTCGATTCGACCTGATTCGATTCGACGCTGTTCGGTGACAGTCAGTGCGATTCTGCTTGATTCCGCTCGATTAGGTGTGATTCGGCAGTATACAGCTCTTTTCGGCTGTATTCAGCTCCATTCGTCTCTATTCAGCTTAGTCGGCTCTATTCGACTGTATTCGACTCTACTCTTTTCCACTCTATTCTACTCGATTCTATTCCTTCTATTCTGTTCTAATCGCTTCTATTCCACTCTACGCTGTTCTATTCTCCCCTCCCCTCCCCTCCCCTTCTCTAATCTATACGTCTCAATTGGATTTGACGCATTGAACGCGATTCGAGGCGATGAAGCTTGAATCGGCTCGATTCGGCTCGATTTGGCTCTATTCGGCTCAGTTAGGCTCCATTCAGCTTGTTTTGGCTTGAGTCGCTTCGAATCTGCTCGATTTGGCGTTCTTCGGCCCTATTCTGCTCTATTCGACTCTTTTCTACTCTATTCATTTCTATTTGACTCCATTCTACTCCATTCTATTCATTCCACACTATTCTACACTATTCTACTCTATTCTGCTCTACCCTACCCAGCACCCCTCTAATTGCTTCTACACGATTCCTCTCGTTTCGTCTGCATTTGGCTCTATTCAGCTCTATTCTACTCTAGTCAACTCTTCTCTATTCTATTGTATTGTTTCTACTCTGTTCTGTACTATTCTACTCTATTCTACCCTACCCTATGCTACCCAACTCTAAGGTATTGTAATCCACTTGATTGGATTTGATTCATTCAACCCATTTCGACGCGATTCGGCTCGATTTGGCTCTGTTCGAATCTATTCTACTCTACTCTATTCCCCTCTACTCTACTCTAGCCTACTCGTTTCTGTATTCGTTCTGTGTTGTTCTGTTCTATTTTGTTGTGTTCTGTTTTATTCTATTCTACTCCATTCTACCCTACCCTAGCCTACCCGAACCTCCCCTACTCTAGCCTATTCAATTGAATTCGACAAATTTTGACGCGACTAGGGGCCGAATCGGTGTGATTCATGTCCATCCGGCTCCATTTGTCTCGAATAGTGTCGATTCGGCTTGATTAGGCTCGATTCACTGGATTCGGCTCGATTTCGCTCAATTCAGCTCGATTTGGCTCTCTTCGGCCCTCTTCGGCTCTCTTCTACTCTACTCGATTCCATTGCACACCATTCTAAACCATTCTACGCTATTCTACTATACCCTACTGTGATTGATTCCATGGGATTCGACGCCATTCGACGAGATTTGTCTCTTTTCGTCTCCATTCAGCTTGATTCGGCTCTGTTCTACTCTACTCTATTCTACTCTACACTATTCTGCTCTGCTCTACCCTTTTCTACTCTATTCTATTGTATTCTTTCCATTCTCTTCTACTGTGTTTAAGTCTACTCTATTCCACCCTACCCTAATCTAATCTATTCTACTGGATTCGATTCCACGCATCTCGATGCGATTCAGCTCAAATCGGCTCCTTTCCACTCCATTCATCCCCAATCGGCTCAAATCGGTTCGATTCAGCTCTAATCGGCTCCATTCGGCTCTAGTCAGCTCGAATAGGCTCTATTCGGCTCTGTTAGACTCTACTCAACTCTATTATCTCTTTTCGACTCCACTCGACTCCATGCCACACCATTCTACTCCATCCTAAACTGTTCTCTACTGTATTGTATTGGACTCTACCCTACTCTAGTCTATTCTAATGGATTGGATTGGATTGGATTGGAATTGATCAGATTCAATGCAATTCGACGGGATTCGACGCGATAGAGCACGATTCCACGGGATTCGGCGTGATTTGTCTTGGTTTCTATCGATTTAGCTCTTTTGGGCTCTATTTAGCTGTCTTTGGCTCTATTCGGCAATATTCGACTCTACTCTACTCTACTCTTCTATACTCTGCTCGTCTCGACCCTATTCTATTCTTTCAGTTGTGTTCTCTTCTCTTCTGCTCTGTTCTACTGCACTCTATTCTACCCTACCCTACCCTAACTTAGCCTACTGTAATCTGTTCTATGCTATTCGACACACTTGAACAGAATTCGACCTGATTCGGGTCATATCGGCTCAATTCATCTCCTTTCTCCTCCATTAAACTCGATTCGGTTCTATTCGGCTCTTTTCCACTCTATTCGGCTCTTTTTGGCAGTATTCGACTCTGTGTGACTCTAGTCTACTCGATTCTTTCTGTTCTGTTCTATTCTACTCTATTCTATTCTTCTCTACCCTTCCCTAACCTTACCTTCCCCACACTAATCTATTTGATTCGATTCGACACATTTCAAACGACTGGACTTGATTCATCTCGATTCACCTTGAATTTGGTCAATTCGGCTGTATTCAGCTCTGTTTGGCTCTTTTCAGCTCTCGTCAACTCGATTTGACTCTATTCTACTGGACCCGACTCTACTTAATTCTATTCTCTTCTTTCTATTGTGTTCTGTTGTGTTGTAGTCTAGCCTCTCCTGCCGTACCCTCCTCTACACTAATCTATTCGATTCAACGCATTTCGACGTGATTCCATGTGATTAGGCTTGAATCGGCTCGATTTAGCTCTATTTGGCTTGAATTGGGTCAGTTCGTCTCGATTCTGCTCAATTCAGCATAATTAGGCTCGAGTGAACCTTATTCAGCCCTGTTCAGCTCTACTCAACCCTTTCTACTTTATTTGTCTCTATTTGGCTCCATTCAACTCCATTCCACACCATTCTACTCTTTTCTACTCTATTCTATTCTGTTCTACCATACCCTACTCTAATCTATTCGAATCGATTCGATTCATCACGATTTGTCTCCTTTCCTCTCCATTCGAATCGATTCGGCTTGAATTGGATCTATTCATCTATATTCTGCACTACCCGACTCTGACTATTCCACTCTACTCAACTCTACTCCATTCTACTCTTGGTATTCTCTTCTGTTCTACTCTATTCTATTCTTCTGTGCCCTTCCCTACTGAATCCCAGCCTAATCTACACTACTCTAATCTATTCGATTTAATTCGATTCCATTCCGTTTGACACCATTCGACCCGATTTGAGACAATTCGACGGGATTCGGTGAGATTCCGCGAGATTTGATGCGTTTTGGTGGGATTTGATGGAATTCGACGAGATCCGATGCAATAGGATGCAATTAAGTGTGTTTTGGCTCGATTTTGCTGGGTTCAGTTTGTCTCTATTTGGCTCATTTCAGCTCCACTCAGCTGCATTCATCCCGAATCTGGTGGACTCGACTCGATTCGGCTCATTTCGGCCATATTTGGTCCTATTCATGTTATTCGGCTCTATTCAACTCTTTTCTACTCTATTCATCTCTGTCCGAATCCATTCGACTCCACTCCACACCATTCTATTCCATTCTACACTACTGTATTCTACAAAACCCTCCCCCACCCTACCCTATCCTAATCTAGTCTGCTCTTTTCTAGTCTCCTTTTCCATTTTCTCTATTCCATCCTATGCTACTCTACCATACCCTGCACTAAGCTAACCTACCCTGACCTATGCTGTTCTATTCTATTTCCTTCTATTTTCTCTGTTCCACCGTAGGCTTCCGTACCCTATGCTACTCCACCGTACCATACTCTACTACTGAGGGTTATTCAATAAGGGTCCTAATTAAGGGGAGTAGTTCGGGCAAGGGTACTCCTTAAGGCAAGTGTACTAGTTCAGGCTACTAGTTAAGGCCAGGCTACTAGTTAAGGCCAGGCTACTAGTTAAGGCGTGGGTACTTGTTGAGGGTACTGGTTAAGGCAAGGCTACCCGTTCAGGCTACTTGTTAAGGACATACTACTAGTGAAGGCAAGAGTACTAGTGAAGACTACTGGTTAAGGCAAGGGTACTTGTTAGGACTACTAATTAAGGCAAGGGTACTAGATTAGGCTAAGAGTTCAGGCAAGGGTACTCGTTCAGATTACTGACTTAGGGTACTATTCAAGACTAGTTGTCTAGGCTACTGCTCTATGCCACTAGTCTAGCTGACTAGTCCAGCTTACTAGTCTAGGCTTCTACTCTAGCCTTCTCTTGTCTACTCTAGTGTAGTCTACTTGCATCTACCCTAGTCTTCCTATCATAAACTACCCTACCCTAACCTATTCTAATCGAGTCCATTTGATTCGATTCAAAGCATTTCGATGCGACTGGACACCATCATGCTTGAGTCGGCTCGATTCCGCAACATCAGCTCGATTCAGCTCGATTTGGCTCGAATCGCTTCAATTCAGCTCGTTTCCACTCGGTTCAGCCTTATTCGGCCCTATTTGGCTCGATTCGACTCTTTTCTACTCTATTTGTCTCTGTTCGACTCCATTTGACTCCACTCTTCTCCATTCTACGCTATTCTACTCTATTCTGTTCTACTCTACCCTACGTTACTCTAATCTATTCGACTGGATGCGATTCGAAGCAATTCGGTGTGATTCATCTCGTTTTGTTTCCATTTGACTCGATTCGGCCAGAATGGGCTCTATTCAGCTATGTCCTGCACTATTTGACTCTATTTGACTCAATTCTACTCTGCTCTGCTTTACTCTCTCTACTCCACCCTACTGTACTATATTCTAGTCTTTCTATTCTGTACTATTCTGTTCTATTCTACCCACCCGCCCCTCCCCTAATCTATTTGATTAGATTCGATGTGACGTATTTCCACGCGATTTGACGCGATTAGGCTTGAATCAGCTCGATTCAGTTCGCATCGGCTCTATTCGTTCGGCTCGACTTGACTCCATTTCACTCCATTTGGCTCGAATAGGCTCGAATTCCATCGATTCTGCTGGATTCTGCTCAATTAGGCCTTATTTGGCCCTATCCGGCCCTATTCTTCTCTATTAGACTCTTTTGTACTCTATTCATATCTATCCGTCTCTATTGGACTCCGTTCAACTCCATTCTATTCCATTCCACAGCATTCTTCACTATTTTCCTCTATTCTATTCTACCCTTCCCTACCCTAATCTCTTCTAATCGATTCGATTTGATTTGACGCGATTCGAAGCAACCGGACGTGATTCGTCTCGTTTTGTCTCCACTCGGCTCAATTCGGCTATGTTCTCTCTCTTTGACTCTATTCTGTTCTGTTGTATTCTTTCTGTTCTGTTCTGTTCTCTCCTATTCTGTTGTACTCTATTCTATTCTACCCTACCCGACCCTACGGCACCCCACCCGAACCTAGCCTACTTTAGTCTATTGGATTCAATTCGATTCCGTGCAAAGCGATTTGATATGACTTGACTGGATTCAGCAAGATCTGAAGGGATTTGATGAGATTCCATGCGACTCGACGTGATTCGGTAGGATTCTCTGAGGTTTGACGCGATTCGAAGTTATTCGACGTGATTCCATGGGATTCGACACGATATGAAGCGATTTGACCTTGTTTGATTCAAAACGATGTGGCTCGACTCGATTCGACCTGATTCGATTCGACGCTGTTCGGTGACAGTCAGTGCGATTCTGCTTGATTCCGCTCGATTAGGTGTGATTCGGCAGTATACAGCTCTTTTCGGCTGTATTCAGCTCCATTCGTCTCTATTCAGCTTAGTCGGCTCTATTCGACTGTATTCGACTCTACTCTTTTCCACTCTATTCTACTCGATTCTATTCCTTCTATTCTGTTCTAATCGCTTCTATTCCACTCTACGCTGTTCTATTCTCCCCTCCCCTCCCCTCCCCTTCTCTAATCTATACGTCTCAATTGGATTTGACGCATTGAACGCGATTCGAGGCGATGAAGCTTGAATCGGCTCGATTCGGCTCGATTTGGCTCTATTCGGCTCAGTTAGGCTCCATTCAGCTTGTTTTGGCTTGAGTCGCTTCGAATCTGCTCGATTTGGCGTTCTTCGGCCCTATTCTGCTCTATTCGACTCTTTTCTACTCTATTCATTTCTATTTGACTCCATTCTACTCCATTCTATTCATTCCACACTATTCTACACTATTCTACTCTATTCTGCTCTACCCTACCCAGCACCCCTCTAATTGCTTCTACACGATTCCTCTCGTTTCGTCTGCATTTGGCTCTATTCAGCTCTATTCTACTCTAGTCAACTCTTCTCTATTCTATTGTATTGTTTCTACTCTGTTCTGTACTATTCTACTCTATTCTACCCTACCCTATGCTACCCAACTCTAAGGTATTGTAATCCACTTGATTGGATTTGATTCATTCAACCCATTTCGACGCGATTCGGCTCGATTTGGCTCTGTTCGAATCTATTCTACTCTACTCTATTCCCCTCTACTCTACTCTAGCCTACTCGTTTCTGTATTCGTTCTGTGTTGTTCTGTTCTATTTTGTTGTGTTCTGTTTTATTCTATTCTACTCCATTCTACCCTACCCTAGCCTACCCGAACCTCCCCTACTCTAGCCTATTCAATTGAATTCGACAAATTTTGACGCGACTAGGGGCCGAATCGGTGTGATTCATGTCCATCCGGCTCCATTTGTCTCGAATAGTGTCGATTCGGCTTGATTAGGCTCGATTCACTGGATTCGGCTCGATTTCGCTCAATTCAGCTCGATTTGGCTCTCTTCGGCCCTCTTCGGCTCTCTTCTACTCTACTCGATTCCATTGCACACCATTCTAAACCATTCTACGCTATTCTACTATACCCTACTGTGATTGATTCCATGGGATTCGACGCCATTCGACGAGATTTGTCTCTTTTCGTCTCCATTCAGCTTGATTCGGCTCTGTTCTACTCTACTCTATTCTACTCTACACTATTCTGCTCTGCTCTACCCTTTTCTACTCTATTCTATTGTATTCTTTCCATTCTCTTCTACTGTGTTTAAGTCTACTCTATTCCACCCTACCCTAATCTAATCTATTCTACTGGATTCGATTCCACGCATCTCGATGCGATTCAGCTCAAATCGGCTCCTTTCCACTCCATTCATCCCCAATCGGCTCAAATCGGTTCGATTCAGCTCTAATCGGCTCCATTCGGCTCTAGTCAGCTCGAATAGGCTCTATTCGGCTCTGTTAGACTCTACTCAACTCTATTATCTCTTTTCGACTCCACTCGACTCCATGCCACACCATTCTACTCCATCCTAAACTGTTCTCTACTGTATTGTATTGGACTCTACCCTACTCTAGTCTATTCTA
The DNA here is from genome assembly GCF_030014295.1 of Loxodonta africana. NCBI lineage: Eukaryota > Metazoa > Chordata > Mammalia > Proboscidea > Elephantidae > Loxodonta > Loxodonta africana. The sequence goes on along the minus strand of NW_026975244.1, from coordinate 77,298 downwards.
ATGGATTGGATTGGATTGGATTGGAATTGATCAGATTCAATGCAATTCGACGGGATTCGACGCGATAGAGCACGATTCCACGGGATTCGGCGTGATTTGTCTTGGTTTCTATCGATTTAGCTCTTTTGGGCTCTATTTAGCTGTCTTTGGCTCTATTCGGCAATATTCGACTCTACTCTACTCTACTCTTCTATACTCTGCTCGTCTCGACCCTATTCTAGTCTTTCAGTTGTGTTCTCTTCTCTTCTGCTCTGTTCTACTGCACTCTATTCTACCCTACCCTACCCTAACTTAGCCTACTGTAATCTGTTCTATGCTATTCGACACACTTGAACAGAATTCGACCTGATTCGGGTCATATCGGCTCGATTCATCTCCTTTCTCCTCCATTAAACTCGATTCGGTTCTATTCAGCTCTTTTCCACTCTATTCGGCTCTTTTTGGCAGTATTCGACTCTGTGTGACTCTAGTCTACTCGATTCTTTCTGTTCTGTTCTATTCTACTCTATTCTATTCTTCTCTACCCTTCCCTAACCTTACCTTCCCCACACTAATCTATTTGATTCGATTCGACACATTTCAAACGACTGGACTTGATTCATCTCGATTCACCTTGAATTTGGTCAATTCGGCTGTATTCAGCTCTGTTTGGCTCTTTTCAGCTCTCGTCAACTCGATTTGACTCTATTCTACTGGACCCGACTCTACTTAATTCTATTCTCTTCTTTCTATTGTGTTCTGTTGTGTTGTAGTCTAGCCTCTCCTGCCGTACCCTCCTCTACACTAATCTATTCGATTCAACGCATTTCGACGTGATTCCATGTGATTAGGCTTGAATCGGCTCGATTTAGCTCTATTTGGCTTGAATTGGGTCAGTTCGTCTCGATTCTGCTCAATTCAGCATAATTAGGCTCGAGTGAACCTTATTCAGCCCTGTTCAGCTCTACTCAACCCTTTCTACTTTATTTGTCTCTATTTGGCTCCATTCAACTCCATTCCACACCATTCTACTCTTTTCTACTCTATTCTATTCTGTTCTACCATACCCTACTCTAATCTATTCGAATCGATTCGATTCATCACGATTTGTCTCCTTTCCTCTCCATTCGAATCGATTCGGCTTGAATTGGATCTATTCATCTATATTCTGCACTACCCGACTCTGACTATTCCACTCTACTCAACTCTACTCCATTCTACTCTTGGTATTCTCTTCTGTTCTACTCTATTCTATTCTTCTGTGCCCTTCCCTACTGAATCCCAGCCTAATCTACACTACTCTAATCTATTCGATTTAATTCGATTCCATTCCGTTTGACACCATTCGACCCGATTTGAGACAATTCGACGGGATTCGGTGAGATTCCGCGAGATTTGATGCGTTTTGGTGGGATTTGATGGAATTCGACGAGATCCGATGCAATAGGATGCAATTAAGTGTGTTTTGGCTCGATTTTGCTGGGTTCAGTTTGTCTCTATTTGGCTCATTTCAGCTCCACTCAGCTGCATTCATCCCGAATCTGGTGGACTCGACTCGATTCGGCTCATTTCGGCCATATTTGGTCCTATTCATGTTATTCGGCTCTATTCAACTCTTTTCTACTCTATTCATCTCTGTCCGAATCCATTCGACTCCACTCCACACCATTCTATTCCATTCTACACTACTGTATTCTACAAAACCCTCCCCCACCCTACCCTATCCTAATCTAGTCTGCTCTTTTCTAGTCTCCTTTTCCATTTTCTCTATTCCATCCTATGCTACTCTACCATACCCTGCACTAAGCTAACCTACCCTGACCTATGCTGTTCTATTCTATTTCCTTCTATTTTCTCTGTTCCACCGTAGGCTTCCGTACCCTATGCTACTCCACCGTACCATACTCTACTACTGAGGGTTATTCAATAAGGGTCCTAATTAAGGGGAGTAGTTCGGGCAAGGGTACTCCTTAAGGCAAGTGTACTAGTTCAGGCTACTAGTTAAGGCCAGGCTACTAGTTAAGGCCAGGCTACTAGTTAAGGCGTGGGTACTTGTTGAGGGTACTGGTTAAGGCAAGGCTACCCGTTCAGGCTACTTGTTAAGGACATACTACTAGTGAAGGCAAGAGTACTAGTGAAGACTACTGGTTAAGGCAAGGGTACTTGTTAGGACTACTAATTAAGGCAAGGGTACTAGATTAGGCTAAGAGTTCAGGCAAGGGTACTCGTTCAGATTACTGACTTAGGGTACTATTCAAGACTAGTTGTCTAGGCTACTGCTCTATGCCACTAGTCTAGCTGACTAGTCCAGCTTACTAGTCTAGGCTTCTACTCTAGCCTTCTCTTGTCTACTCTAGTGTAGTCTACTTGCATCTACCCTAGTCTTCCTATCATAAACTACCCTACCCTAACCTATTCTAATCGAGTCCATTTGATTCGATTCAAAGCATTTCGATGCGACTGGACACCATCATGCTTGAGTCGGCTCGATTCCGCAACATCAGCTCGATTCAGCTCGATTTGGCTCGAATCGCTTCAATTCAGCTCGTTTCCACTCGGTTCAGCCTTATTCGGCCCTATTTGGCTCGATTCGACTCTTTTCTACTCTATTTGTCTCTGTTCGACTCCATTTGACTCCACTCTTCTCCATTCTACGCTATTCTACTCTATTCTGTTCTACTCTACCCTACGTTACTCTAATCTATTCGACTGGATGCGATTCGAAGCAATTCGGTGTGATTCATCTCGTTTTGTTTCCATTTGACTCGATTCGGCCAGAATGGGCTCTATTCAGCTATGTCCTGCACTATTTGACTCTATTTGACTCAATTCTACTCTGCTCTGCTTTACTCTCTCTACTCCACCCTACTGTACTATATTCTAGTCTTTCTATTCTGTACTATTCTGTTCTATTCTACCCACCCGCCCCTCCCCTAATCTATTTGATTAGATTCGATGTGACGTATTTCCACGCGATTTGACGCGATTAGGCTTGAATCAGCTCGATTCAGTTCGCATCGGCTCTATTCGTTCGGCTCGACTTGACTCCATTTCACTCCATTTGGCTCGAATAGGCTCGAATTCCATCGATTCTGCTGGATTCTGCTCAATTAGGCCTTATTTGGCCCTATCCGGCCCTATTCTTCTCTATTAGACTCTTTTGTACTCTATTCATATCTATCCGTCTCTATTGGACTCCGTTCAACTCCATTCTATTCCATTCCACAGCATTCTTCACTATTTTCCTCTATTCTATTCTACCCTTCCCTACCCTAATCTCTTCTAATCGATTCGATTTGATTTGACGCGATTCGAAGCAACCGGACGTGATTCGTCTCGTTTTGTCTCCACTCGGCTCAATTCGGCTATGTTCTCTCTCTTTGACTCTATTCTGTTCTGTTGTATTCTTTCTGTTCTGTTCTGTTCTCTCCTATTCTGTTGTACTCTATTCTATTCTACCCTACCCGACCCTACGGCACCCCACCCGAACCTAGCCTACTTTAGTCTATTGGATTCAATTCGATTCCGTGCAAAGCGATTTGATATGACTTGACTGGATTCAGCAAGATCTGAAGGGATTTGATGAGATTCCATGCGACTCGACGTGATTCGGTAGGATTCTCTGAGGTTTGACGCGATTCGAAGTTATTCGACGTGATTCCATGGGATTCGACACGATATGAAGCGATTTGACCTTGTTTGATTCAAAACGATGTGGCTCGACTCGATTCGACCTGATTCGATTCGACGCTGTTCGGTGACAGTCAGTGCGATTCTGCTTGATTCCGCTCGATTAGGTGTGATTCGGCAGTATACAGCTCTTTTCGGCTGTATTCAGCTCCATTCGTCTCTATTCAGCTTAGTCGGCTCTATTCGACTGTATTCGACTCTACTCTTTTCCACTCTATTCTACTCGATTCTATTCCTTCTATTCTGTTCTAATCGCTTCTATTCCACTCTACGCTGTTCTATTCTCCCCTCCCCTCCCCTCCCCTTCTCTAATCTATACGTCTCAATTGGATTTGACGCATTGAACGCGATTCGAGGCGATGAAGCTTGAATCGGCTCGATTCGGCTCGATTTGGCTCTATTCGGCTCAGTTAGGCTCCATTCAGCTTGTTTTGGCTTGAGTCGCTTCGAATCTGCTCGATTTGGCGTTCTTCGGCCCTATTCTGCTCTATTCGACTCTTTTCTACTCTATTCATTTCTATTTGACTCCATTCTACTCCATTCTATTCATTCCACACTATTCCACACTATTCTACTCTATTCTGCTCTACCCTACCCAGCACCACTCTAATTGCTTCTACACGATTCCTCTCGTTTCGTCTGCATTTGGCTCTATTCAGCTCTATTCTACTCTAGTCAACTCTTCTCTATTCTATTGTATTGTTTCTACTCTGTTCTGTACTATTCTACTCTATTCTACCCTACCCTATGCTACCCAACTCTAAGGTATTGTAATCCACTTGATTGGATTTGATTCATTCAACCCATTTCGACGCGATTCGGCTCGATTTGGCTCTGTTCGAATCTATTCTACTCTACTCTATTCCCCTCTACTCTACTCTAGCCTACTCGTTTCTGTATTCGTTCTGTGTTGTTCTGTTCTATTTTGTTGTGTTCTGTTCTGTTTTATTCTATTCTACTCCATTCTACCCTACCCTAGCCTACCCGAACCTCCCCTACTCTAGTCTATTCAATTGAATTCGACAAATTTTGACGCGACTAGGGGCCGAATCGGTGTGATTCATGTCCATCCGGCTCCATTTGTCTCGAATAGTGTCGATTCGGCTTGACTAGGCTCTATTCACTGGATTCGGCTCGATTTCGCCCAATTCAGCTCGATTTGGCTCTCTTCGGCTCTCTTCAGCTCTTTTCTACTCTACTCGATTCCATTGCACACCATTCCACTCCATTCTACGCTATTCTACTATACCCTACTGTGATTGATTCCATGGGATTCGACGCCATTCGACGAGATTTGTCTCTTTTCGTCTCCATTCAGCTTGATTCGGCTCTGTTCTACTCTACTCTATTCTACTCTACACTATTCTGCTCTGCTCTACCCTTTTCTACTCTATTCTATTGTATTCTTTCCATTCTCTTCTACTGTGTTTAAGTCTACTCTATTCCACCCTACCCTAATCTAATCTATTCTACTGGATTCGATTCCACGCATCTCGATGCGATTCAGCTCAAATCGGCTCCTTTCCACTCCATTCATCCCCAATCGGCTCAAATCGGTTCGATTCAGCTCTAATCGGCTCCATTCGGCTCTAGTCAGCTCGAATAGGCTCTATTCGGCTCTGTTAGACTCTACTCAACTCTATTATCTCTTTTCGACTCCACTCGACTCCATGCCACACCATTCTACTCCATCCTAAACTGTTCTCTACTGTATTGTATTGGACTCTACCCTACTCTAGTCTATTCTAATGGATTGGATTGGATTGGATTGGAATTGATCAGATTCAATGCAATTCGACGGGATTCGACGCGATAGAGCACGATTCCACGGGATTCGGCGTGATTTGTCTTGGTTTCTATCGATTTAGCTCTTTTGGGCTCTATTTAGCTGTCTTTGGCTCTATTCGGCAATATTCGACTCTACTCTACTCTACTCTTCTATACTGTGCTCGTCTCGACCCTATTCTAGTCTTTCAGTTGTGTTCTCTTCTCTTCTGCTCTGTTCTACTGCACTCTATTCTACCCTACCCTACCCTAACTTAGCCTACTGTAATCTGTTCTATGCTATTCGACACACTTGAACAGAATTCGACCTGATTCGGGTCATATCGGCTCAATTCATCTCCTTTCTCCTCCATTAAACTCGATTCGGTTCTATTCGGCTCTTTTCCACTCTATTCGGCTCTTTTTGGCAGTATTCGACTCTGTGTGACTCTAGTCTACTCGATTCTTTCTGTTCTGTTCTATTCTACTCTATTCTATTCTTCTCTACCCTTCCCTAACCTTACCTTCCCCACACTAATCTATTTGATTCGATTCGACACATTTCAAACGACTGGACTTGATTCATCTCGATTCACCTTGAATTTGGTCAATTCGGCTGTATTCAGCTCTGTTTGGCTCTTTTCAGCTCTCGTCAACTCGATTTGACTCTATTCTACTGGACCCGACTCTACTTAATTCTATTCTCTTCTTTCTATTGTGTTCTGTTGTGTTGTAGTCTAGCCTCTCCTGCCGTACCCTCCTCTACACTAATCTATTCGATTCAACGCATTTCGACGTGATTCCATGTGATTAGGCTTGAATCGGCTCGATTTAGCTCTATTTGGCTTGAATTGGGTCAGTTCGTCTCGATTCTGCTCAATTCAGCGTAATTAGGCTCGAGTGAACCTTATTCAGCCCTGTTCAGCTCTACTCAACCCTTTCTACTTTATTTGTCTCTATTTGGCTCCATTCAACTCCATTCCACACCATTCTACTCTTTTCTACTCTATTCTATTCTGTTCTACCATACCCTACTCTAATCTATTCGAATCGATTCGATTCATCACGATTTGTCTCCTTTCCTCTCCATTCGAATCGATTCGGCTTGAATTGGATCTATTCATCTATATTCTGCACTACCCGACTCTGACTATTCCACTCTACTCAACTCTACTCCATTCTACTCTTGGTATTCTCTTCTGTTCTACTCTATTCTATTCTTCTGTGCCCTTCCCTACTGAATCCCAGCCTAATCTACACTACTCTAATCTATTCGATTTAATTCGATTCCATTCCGTTTGACACCATTCGACCCGATTTGAGACAATTCGACGGGATTCGGTGAGATTCCGCGAGATTTGATGCGTTTTGGTGGGATTTGATGGAATTCGACGAGATCCGATGCAATAGGATGCAATTAAGTGTGTTTTGGCTCGATTTTGCTGGGTTCAGTTTGTCTCTATTTGGCTCATTTCAGCTCCACTCAGCTGCATTCATCCCGAATCTGGTGGACTCGACTCGATTCGGCTCATTTCGGCCATATTTGGTCCTATTCATGTTATTCGGCTCTATTCAACTCTTTTCTACTCTATTCATCTCTGTCCGAATCCATTCGACTCCACTCCACACCATTCTATTCCATTCTACACTACTGTATTCTACAAAACCCTCCCCCACCCTACCCTATCCTAATCTAGTCTGCTCTTTTCTAGTCTCCTTTTCCATTTTCTCTATTCCATCCTATGCTACTCTACCATACCCTGCACTAAGCTAACCTACCCTGACCTATGCTGTTCTATTCTATTTCCTTCTATTTTCTCTGTTCCACCGTAGGCTTCCGTACCCTATGCTACTCCACCGTACCATACTCTACTACTGAGGGTTATTCAATAAGGGTCCTAATTAAGGGGAGTAGTTCGGGCAAGGGTACTCCTTAAGGCAAGTGTACTAGTTCAGGCTACTAGTTAAGGCCAGGCTACTAGTTAAGGCCAGGCTACTAGTTAAGGCGTGGGTACTTGTTGAGGGTACTGGTTAAGGCAAGGCTACCCGTTCAGGCTACTTGTTAAGGACATACTACTAGTGAAGGCAAGAGTACTAGTGAAGACTACTGGTTAAGGCAAGGGTACTTGTTAGGACTACTAATTAAGGCAAGGGTACTAGATTAGGCTAAGAGTTCAGGCAAGGGTACTCGTTCAGATTACTGACTTAGGGTACTATTCAAGACTAGTTGTCTAGGCTACTGCTCTATGCCACTAGTCTAGCTGACTAGTCCAGCTTACTAGTCTAGGCTTCTACTCTAGCCTTCTCTTGTCTACTCTAGTGTAGTCTACTTGCATCTACCCTAGTCTTCCTATCATAAACTACCCTACCCTAACCTATTCTAATCGAGTCCATTTGATTCGATTCAAAGCATTTCGATGCGACTGGACACCATCATGCTTGAGTCGGCTCGATTCCGCAACATCAGCTCGATTCAGCTCGATTTGGCTCGAATCGCTTCAATTCAGCTCGTTTCCACTCGGTTCAGCCTTATTCGGCCCTATTTGGCTCGATTCGACTCTTTTCTACTCTATTTGTCTCTGTTCGACTCCATTTGACTCCACTCTTCTCCATTCTACGCTATTCTACTCTATTCTGTTCTACTCTACCCTACGTTACTCTAATCTATTCGACTGGATGCGATTCGAAGCAATTCGGTGTGATTCATCTCGTTTTGTTTCCATTTGACTCGATTCGGCCAGAATGGGCTCTATTCAGCTATGTCCTGCACTATTTGACTCTATTTGACTCAATTCTACTCTGCTCTGCTTTACTCTCTCTACTCCACCCTACTGTACTATATTCTAGTCTTTCTATTCTGTACTATTCTGTTCTATTCTACCCACCCGCCCCTCCCCTAATCTATTTGATTAGATTCGATGTGACGTATTTCCACGCGATTTGACGCGATTAGGCTTGAATCAGCTCGATTCAGTTCGCATCGGCTCTATTCGTTCGGCTCGACTTGACTCCATTTCACTCCATTTGGCTCGAATAGGCTCGAATTCCATCGATTCTGCTGGATTCTGCTCAATTAGGCCTTATTTGGCCCTATCCGGCCCTATTCTTCTCTATTAGACTCTTTTGTACTCTATTCATATCTATCCGTCTCTATTGGACTCCGTTCAACTCCATTCTATTCCATTCCACAGCATTCTTCACTATTTTCCTCTATTCTATTCTACCCTTCCCTACCCTAATCTCTTCTAATCGATTCGATTTGATTTGACGCGATTCGAAGCAACCGGACGTGATTCGTCTCGTTTTGTCTCCACTCGGCTCAATTCGGCTATGTTCTCTCTCTTTGACTCTATTCTGTTCTGTTGTATTCTTTCTGTTCTGTTCTGTTCTCTCCTATTCTGTTGTACTCTATTCTATTCTACCCTACCCGACCCTACGGCACCCCACCCGAACCTAGCCTACTTTAGTCTATTGGATTCAATTCGATTCCGTGCAAAGCGATTTGATATGACTTGACTGGATTCAGCAAGATCTGAAGGGATTTGATGAGATTCCATGCGACTCGACGTGATTCGGTAGGATTCTCTGAGGTTTGACGCGATTCGAAGTTATTCGACGTGATTCCATGGGATTCGACACGATATGAAGCGATTTGACCTTGTTTGATTCAAAACGATGTGGCTCGACTCGATTCGACCTGATTCGATTCGACGCTGTTCGGTGACAGTCAGTGCGATTCTGCTTGATTCCGCTCGATTAGGTGTGATTCGGCAGTATACAGCTCTTTTCGGCTGTATTCAGCTCCATTCGTCTCTATTCAGCTTAGTCGGCTCTATTCGACTGTATTCGACTCTACTCTTTTCCACTCTATTCTACTCGATTCTATTCCTTCTATTCTGTTCTAATCGCTTCTATTCCACTCTACGCTGTTCTATTCTCCCCTCCCCTCCCCTCCCCTTCTCTAATCTATACGTCTCAATTGGATTTGACGCATTGAACGCGATTCGAGGCGATGAAGCTTGAATCGGCTCGATTCGGCTCGATTTGGCTCTATTCGGCTCAGTTAGGCTCCATTCAGCTTGTTTTGGCTTGAGTCGCTTCGAATCTGCTCGATTTGGCGTTCTTCGGCCCTATTCTGCTCTATTCGACTCTTTTCTACTCTATTCATTTCTATTTGACTCCATTCTACTCCATTCTATTCATTCCACACTATTCCACACTATTCTACTCTATTCTGCTCTACCCTACCCAGCACCACTCTAATTGCTTCTACACGATTCCTCTCGTTTCGTCTGCATTTGGCTCTATTCAGCTCTATTCTACTCTAGTCAACTCTTCTCTATTCTATTGTATTGTTTCTACTCTGTTCTGTACTATTCTACTCTATTCTACCCTACCCTATGCTACCCAACTCTAAGGTATTGTAATCCACTTGATTGGATTTGATTCATTCAACCCATTTCGACGCGATTCGGCTCGATTTGGCTCTGTTCGAATCTATTCTACTCTACTCTATTCCCCTCTACTCTACTCTAGCCTACTCGTTTCTGTATTCGTTCTGTGTTGTTCTGTTCTATTTTGTTGTGTTCTGTTCTGTTTTATTCTATTCTACTCCATTCTACCCTACCCTAGCCTACCCGAACCTCCCCTACTCTAGTCTATTCAATTGAATTCGACAAATTTTGACGCGACTAGGGGCCGAATCGGTGTGATTCATGTCCATCCGGCTCCATTTGTCTCGAATAGTGTCGATTCGGCTTGACTAGGCTCGATTCACTGGATTCGGCTCGATTTCGCCCAATTCAGCTCGATTTGGCTCTCTTCGGCTCTCTTCAGCTCTTTTCTACTCTACTCGATTCCATTGCACACCATTCCACTCCATTCTACGCTATTCTACTATAAAAATTGATTTGACGGGATACGACGCCATTTGACGCGATTTGTCTCGTTTCGTCTCCATTCAGCTTGATTCGACTCTGTTCTACTCTACTCTATTCTACTCTACACTATTCTGCTCTGCTCTACCCTTTTCTACTCTATTCTATTGTATTCTTTCCATTCTCTTCTACTGTGTTCAAGTCTACTCTATTCCACCCTACCCTAATCTAATCTATTCTACTGGATTCGATTCCACGCATCTCGATGCGATTCAGCTCAAATCGGCTCCTTTCCACTCCATTCATCCCCAATCGGCTCAAATCGGTTCGATTCAGCTCTAATCGGCTCCATTCGGCTCTAGTCAGCTCGAATAGGCTCTATTCGGCTCTGTTAGACTCTACTCAACTCTATTATCTCTTTTCGACTCCACTCGACTCCATGCCACACCATTCTACTCCATCCTAAACTGTTCTCTACTGTATTGTATTGGACTCTACCCTACTCTAGTCTATTGTAATGGATTGGATTGGATTGGATTGGAATTGATCAGATTCAACGCAATTCGACGGGATTCGACGCGATAGAGCACGATTCCACGGGATTCGGCGTGATTTGTCTTGGTTTCTATCGATTTAGCTCTTTTGGGCTCTATTTGGCTGTCTTTGGCTCTATTCGGCAATATTCGACTCTACTCTACTCTACTCTTCTATACTCTGCTCGTCTCGACCCTATTCTATTCTTTCAGTTGTGTTCTCTTCTCTTCTGCTCTGTTCTACTGCACTCTATTCTACCCTACCCTACCCTAACTTAGCCTACTGTAATCTGTTCTATGCTATTCGACACACTTGAACGGAATTCGACCTGATTCGGGTCATATCGGCTCGATTCATCTCCTTTCTCCTCCATTAAACTCGATTCGGTTCTATTCGGCTCTTTTCCACTCTATTCGGCTCTTTTTGGCAGTATTCGACTCTGTGTGACTCTAGTCTACTCGATTCTTTCTGTTCTGTTCTATTCTACTCTATTCTATTCTTCTCTACCCTACCCTAACCTTACCTTCCCCACACTAATCTATTTGATTCGATTCGACACATTTCAAACCATTGGACTTGATTCATCTCGATTCACCTTGAATTTGGTCAATTCGGCTGTATTCAGCTCTGTTTGGCTCTTTTCAGCTCTCGTCAACTCGATTTGACTCTATTCTACTGGACCCGACTCTACTTAATTCTATTCTCTTCTTTCTATTGTGTTCTGTTGTGTTGTAGTCTAGCCTCTCCTGCCGTACCCTCCTCTACACTAATCTATTCGATTCAACGCATTTCGACACGATTCCATGTGATTAGGCTTGAATCGGCTCGATTTAGCTCTATTTGGCTTGAATTGGGTCAGTTCGTCTCGATTCTGCTCAATTCAGCATAATTAGGCTCGAGTGAACCTTATTCAGCCCTGTTCAGCTCTACTCAACCCTTTCTACTTTATTTGTCTCTATTTGGCTCCATTCAACTCCATTCCACACCATTCTACTCTTTTCTACTCTATTCTATTCTGTTCTACCATACCCTACTCTAATCTATTCGAATCGATTCGATTCATCACGATTTGTCTCCTTTCCTCTCCATTCGAATCGATTCGGCTTGAATTGGATCTATTCATCTATATTCTGCACTACCCGACTCTGACTATTCCACTCTACTCAACTCTACTCCATTCTACTCTTGGTATTCTCTTCTGTTCTACTCTATTCTATTCTTCTGTGCCCTTCCCTACTGAATCCCAGCCTAATCTACACTACTCTAATCTATTCGATTTAATTCGATTCCATTCCGTTTGACACCATTCGACCCGATTTGAGACAATTCGACGGGATTCGGTGAGATTCCGCGAGATTTGATGCGTTTTGGTGGGATTTGATGGAATTCGACGAGATCCGATGCAATAGGATGCAATTAAGTGTGTTTTGGCTCGATTTTGCTGGGTTCAGTTTGTCTCTATTTGGCTCATTTCAGCTCCACTCAGCTGCATTCATCCCGAATCTGGTGGACTCGACTCGATTCGGCTCATTTCGGCCATATTTGGTCCTATTCAGCGTTATTCGGCTCTATTCAACTCTTTTCTACTCTATTCATCTCTGTCCGAATCCATTCGACTCCACTCCACACCATTCTATTCCATTCTACACTACTGTATTCTACAAAACCCTCCCCCACCCTACCCTATCCTAATCTAGTCTGCTCTTTTCTAGTCTCCTTTTCTATTTTCTCTATTCCATCCTATGCTACTCTACCATACCCTGCACTAAGCTAACCTACCCTGACCTATGCTGTTCTATTCTATTTCCTTCTATTTTCTCTGTTCCACCGTAGGCTTCCGTACCCTATGCTACTCCACCGTACCATACTCTACTACTGAGGGTTATTCAATAAGGGTCCTAATTAAGGGGAGTAGTTCGGGCAAGGGTACTCCTTAAGGCAAGTGTACTAGTTCAGGCAACTAGTTAAGGCCAGGCTACTAGTTAAGGCCAGGCTACTAGTTAAGGCGTGGGTACTTGTTGAGGGTACTGGTTAAGGCAAGGCTACCCGTTCAGGCTACTTGTTAAGGACATACTACTAGTGAAGGCAAGGGTACTAGTGAAGACTACTGGTTAAGGCAAGGGTACTTGTTAGGACTACTAATTAAGGCAAGGGTACTAGATTAGGCTAAGAGTTCAGGCAAGGGTACTCGTTCAGATTACTGACTTAGGGTACTATTCAAGACTAGTTGTCTAGGCTACTGCTCTATGCCACTAGTCTAGCTGACTAGTCCAGCTTACTAGTCTAGGCTTCTACTCTAGCCTTCTCTTGTCTAGTGTAGTCTACTTGCATCTACCCTAGTCTTCCTATCATAAACTACCCTACCCTAACCTATTCTAATCGATTCCATTTGATTCGATTCAAAGCATTTCGATGCGACTGGACACCATCACGCTTGAGTCGGCTCGATTCCGCAACATCAGCTCGATTCAGCTCGATTTGGCTCGAATCGCTTCAATTCAGCTCGTTTCCACTCGGTTCAGCCTTATTCGGCCCTATTTGGCTCGATTCGACTCTTTTCTACTCTATTTGTCTCTGTTCGACTCCATTTGACTCCACTCTTCTCCATTCTACGCTATTCTACTCTATTCTGTTCTACTCTACCCTACGTTACTCTAATCTATTCGACTGGATGCGATTCGAAGCAATTCGGTGTGATTCATCTCGTTTTGTTTCCATTTGACTCGATTCGGCCAGAATGGGCTCTATTCAGCTATGTCCTGCACTATTTGACTCTATTTGACTCAATTCTACTCTGCTCTGCTTTACTCTCTCTACTCCACCCTACTGTACTATATTCTAGTCTTTCTATTCTGTACTATTCTGTTCTATTCTACCCACCCGCCCCTCCCCTAATCTATTTGATTAGATTCGATGTGACGTATTTCCACGCGATTTGACGCGATTAGGCTTGAATCAGCTCGATTCAGTTCGCATCGGCTCTATTCGGCTCGACTTGACTCCATTTCACTCCATTCGGCTCGATTAGGCTCGAATTCCATCGATTCTGCTGGATTCTGCTCAATTAGGCCTTATTTGGCCCTATCCGGCCCTATTCTTCTCTATTAGACTCTTTTGTACTCTATTCATATCTATCCGTCTCTATTGGACTCCGTTCAACTCCATTCTATTCCATTCCACACCATTCTTCACTATTTTCCTCTATTCTATTCTACCCTTCCCTACCCTAATCTCTTCTAATCGATTCGATTTGATTTGACGCGATTCGAAGCAACCGGACGTGATTCGTCTCGTTTTGTCTCCACTCGGCTCAATTCGGCTATGTTCTCTCTCTTTGACTCTATTCTGTTCTGTTGTATTCTTTCTGTTCTGTTCTGTTCTCTCCTATTCTGTTGTACTCTATTCTATTCTACCCTACCCGACCCTACGGCACCCCACCCGAACCTAGCCTACTTTAGTCTATTGGATTCAATTCGATTCCGTGCAAAGCGATTTGATATGACTTGACTGGATTCAGCAAGATCTGAAGGGATTTGATGAGATTCCATGCGACTCGACGTGATTCGGTAGGATTCTCTGAGGTTTGACGCGATTCGAAGTTATTCGACGTGATTCCATGGGATTCGACACGATATGAAGCGATTTGACCTTGTTTGATTCAAAACGATGTGGCTCGACTCGATTCGACCTGATTCGATTCGACGCTGTTCGGTGACAGTCAGTGCGATTCTGCTTGATTCCGCTCGATTAGGTGTGATTCGGCAGTATACAGCTCTTTTCGGCTGTATTCAGCTCCATTCGTCTCTATTCAGCTTAGTCGGCTCTATTCGACTGTATTCGACTCTACTCTTTTCCACTCTATTCTACTCGATTCTATTCCTTCTATTCTGTTCTAATCGCTTCTATTCCACTCTACACTGTTCTATTCTCCCCTCCCCTCCCCTCCCCTTCTCTAATCTATACGTCTCAATTGGATTTGACGCATTGAACGCGATTCGAGGCGATGAAGCTTGAATCGGCTCGATTCGGCTCGATTTGGCTCTATTCGGCTCAGTTAGGCTCCATTCAGCTTGTTTTGGCTTGAGTCGCTTCGAATCTGCTCGATTTGGCGTTCTTCGGCCCTATTCTGCTCTATTCGACTCTTTTCTACTCTATTCATTTCTATTTGACTCCATTCTACTCCATTCTATTCATTCCACACTATTCTACTCTATTCTGCTCTACCCTACCCAGCACCACTCTAATTGCTTCTACACGATTCCTCTCGTTTCGTCTGCATTTGGCTCTATTCAGCTCTATTCTACTCTAGTCAACTCTTCTCTATTCTATTGTATTGTTTCTACTCTGTTCTGTACCATTCTACTCTATTCTACCCTACCCTATGCTTCCCAACTCTAAGGTATTGTAATCCACTTGATTGGATTTGATTCATTCAACCCATTTCAACGCGATTCGGCTCGATTTGGCTCTGTTCGAATCTATTCTACTCTACTCTATTCCCCTCTACTCTACTCTAGCCTACTCGTTTCTGTATTCGTTCTGTGTTGTTCTGTTCTATTTTGTTGTGTTCTGTTCTGTTTTATTCTATTCTACTCCATTCTACCCTACCCTAGCCTACCCGAACCTCCCCTACTCTAGTCTATTCAATTGAATTCGACAAATTTTGACGCGACTAGGGGCCGAATCGGTGTGATTCATGTCCATCCGGCTCCATTTGTCTCGAATAGTGTCGATTCGGCTTGACTAGGCTCGATTCACTGGATTCGGCTCGATTTCGCTCAATTCAGCTCGATTTGGCCCTCTTCGGCTCTCTTCAGCTCTTTTCTACTCTACTCGATTCCATTGCACACCATTCCACTCCATTCTACGCTATTCTACTATAAAAATTGATTTGACGGGATACGACGCCATTTGACGCGATTTGTCTCGTTTCGTCTCCATTCAGCTTGATTCGACTCTGTTCTACTCTACTCTATTCTACTCTACACTATTCTGCTCTGCTCTACCCTTTTCTACTCTATTCTATTGTATTCTTTCCATTCTCTTCTACTGTGTTCAAGTCTACTCTATTCCACCCTACCCTAATCTAATCTATTCTACTGGATTCGATTCCACGCATCTCGATGCGATTCAGCTCAAATCGGCTCCTTTCCACTCCATTCATCCCCAATCGGCTCAAATCGGTTCGATTCAGCTCTAATCGGCTCCATTCGGCTCTAGTCAGCTCGAATAGGCTCTATTCGGCTCTGTTAGACTCTACTCAACTCTATTATCTCTTTTCGACTCCACTCGACTCCATGCCACACCATTCTACTCCATCCTAAACTGTTCTCTACTGTATTGTATTGGACTCTACCCTACTCTAGTCTATTCTAATGGATTGGATTGGATTGGATTGGAATTGATCAGATTCAATGCAATTCGACGGGATTCGACGCGATAGAGCACGATTCCACGGGATTCGGCGTGATTTGTCTTGGTTTCTATCGATTTAGCTCTTTTGGGCTCTATTTGGCTGTCTTTGGCTCTATTCGGCAATATTCGACTCTACTCTACTCTACTCTTCTATACTCTGCTCATCTCGACCCTATTCTATTCTTTCAGTTGTGTTCTCTTCTCTTCTGCTCTGTTCTACTGCACTCTATTCTACCCTACCCTACCCTAACTTAGCCTACTGTAATCTGTTCTATGCTATTCGACACACTTGAACGGAATTCGACCTGATTCGGGTCATATCGGCTCGATTCATCTCCTTTCTCCTCCATTAAACTCGATTCGGTTCTATTCGGCTCTTTTCCACTCTATTCGGCTCTTTTTGGCAGTATTCGACTCTGTGTGACTCTAGTCTACTCGATTCTTTCTGTTCTGTTCTATTCTACTCTATTCTATTCTTCTCTACCCTACCCTAACCTTACCTTCCCCACACTAATCTATTTGATTCGATTCGACACATTTCAAACGACTGGACTTGATTCATCTCGATTCACCTTGAATTTGGTCAATTCGGCTGTATTCAGCTCTGTTTGGCTCTTTTCAGCTCTCGTCAACTCGATTTGACTCTATTCTACTGGACCCGACTCTACTTAATTCTATTCTCTTCTTTCTATTGTGTTCTGTTGTGTTGTAGTCTAGCCTCTCCTGCCGTACCCTCCTCTACACTAATCTATTCGATTCAACGCATTTCGACGCGATTCCATGTGATTAGGCTTGAATCGGCTCGATTTAGCTCTATTTGGCTTGAATTGGGTCAGTTCGTCTCGATTCTGCTCAATTCAGCGTAATTAGGCTCGAGTGAACCTTATTCAGCCCTGTTCAGCTCTACTCAACCCTTTCTACTTTATTTGTCTCTATCTGGCTCCATTCAACTCCATTCCACACCATTCTACTCTTTTCTACTCTATTCTATTCTGTTCTACCCTACCCTACTCTAATCGATTCGAATCGATTCGATTCATCACGATTTGTCTCCTTTCCTCTCCATTCGAATCGATTCGGCTTGAATTGGATCTATTCATCTATATTCTGCACTACCCGACTCTGACTATTCCACTCTACTCAACTCTACTCCATTCTACTCTTGGTATTCTCTTCTGTTCTACTCTATTCTATTCTTCTGTGCCCTTCCCTACTGAATCCCAGCCTAACCTACACTACTCTAATCTATTCGATTTAATTCGATTCCATTCCGTTTGACACCATTCGACCCGATTTGAGACAGTTCGACGGGATTCGGTGAGATTCCGCGAGATTTGATGCGTTTTGGTGGGATTTGATGGAATTCGACGAGATCCGATGCAATAGGATGCAATTAAGTGTGTTTTGGCTCGATTTTGCTGGGTTCAGTTTGTCTCTATTTGGCTCATTTCAGCTCCACTCAGCTGCATTCATCCCGAATCTGGTGGACTCGACTCGATTCGGCTCATTTCGGCCATATTTGGTCCTATTCAGCGTTATTCGGCTCTATTCAACTCTTTTCTACTCTATTCATCTCTGTTCGAATCCATTCGACTCCACTCCACACCATTCTATTCCATTCTACACTACTGTATTCTACAAAAACCTCCCCCACCCTACCCTATCCTAATCTAGTCTGCTCTTTTCTAGTCTCCTTTTCTATTTTCTCTATTCCATCCTATGCTACTCTACCATACCCTGCACTAAGCTAACCTATCCTGACCTATGCTGTTCTATTCTATTTCCTTCTATTTTCTCTGTTCCACCGTAGGCTTCCCTACCCTATGCTACCCCACCATACCATACTCTACTACTTAGGGTTATTCAATAAGGGTCCTAATTAAGGGGAGTAGTTCGGGCAAGGGTACTCCTTAAGGCAAGTGTACTAGTTCAGGCTACTAGTTAAGGCCAGGCTACTAGTTAAGGCCAGGCTACTAGTTAAGGCGTGGGTACTTGTTGAGGGTACTGGTTAAGGCAAGGCTACCCGTTCAGGCTACTTGTTAAGGACATACTACTAGTGAAGGCAAGGGTACTAGTGAAGACTACTGGGTTAAGGCAAGGGTACTTGTTAGGACTACTAATTAAGGCAAGGGTACTAGATTAGGCTAAGAGTTCAGGCAAGGGTACTCGTTCAGATTACTGACTTAGGGTACTATTCAAGACTAGTTGTCTAGGCTACTGCTCTATGCCACTAGTCTAGCTGACTAGTCCAGCTTACTAGTCTAGGCTTCTATACTCTAGCCTTCTCTTGTCTACTCTAGTGTAGTCTACTGCATCTACCCTAGTCTTCCTATCATAAACTACCCTACCCTAACCTATTCTAGTCGATTCCATTTGATTCGATTCAAAGCATTTCGATGCGACTGGACACCATCACGCTTGAGTTGGCTCGATTCCGCAACATCAGCTCGATTTGGCTCGAATCGCTTCAATTCAGCTCGTTTCCACTCGGTTCAGCCTTATTCGGCCCCTATTTGGCTCGATTCGACTCTTTTCTACTCTATTTGTCTCTGTTCGACTCCATTTGACTCCACTCTTCTCCATTCTACGCTATTCTACTCTATTCTGTTCTACTCTACCCTACGTTACTCTAATTTATTCGACTGATGCGATTCGAAGCAATTCGGTGTGATTCATCTCGTTTTGTTTCCATTTGACTCGATTCGGCCAGAATGGGCTCTATTCAGCTATGTCCTGCACTATTTGACTCTATTTGACTCAATTCTACTCTGCTCTGCTTTACTCTCTCTACTCCACCCTACTGTACTATATTCTAGTCTTTCTATTCTGTACTATTCTGTTCTATTCTACCCACCCGCCCCTCCCCTAATCTATTTGATTAGATTCGATGTGACGTATTTCCACGCGATTTGACGCGATTAGGCTTGAATCAGCTCGATTCAGTTCGCATCGGCTCTATTCGGCTCGACTTGACTCCATTTCACTCCATTCGGCTCGATTAGGCTCGAATTCCATCGATTCTGCTGGATTCTGCTCAATTAGGCCTTATTTGGCCCTATCCGGCCCTATTCTTCTCTATTAGACTCTTTAATACTATCTCTCTATGTCCGTCTCTATTGGACTCCGTTCAACTCCATTCTATTCCATTCCACACCATTCTTCACTATTTTCCTCTATTCTATTCTACCCTTCCCTACCCTAATCTCTTCTAATCGATTCGATTTGATTTGACGCGATTCGAAGCAACCGGACGTGATTCGTCTCGTTTTGTCTCCACTCGGCTCAATTCGGCTATGTTCTCTCTCTTTGACTCTATTCTGTTCTGTTGTATTCTTTCTGTTCTGTTCTGTTCTCTCCTATTCTGTTGTACTCTATTCTATTCTACCCTACCCGACCCTACGGCACCCCACCCGAACCTAGCCTACTTTAGTCTATTGGATTCAATTCGATTCCGTGCAAAGCGATTTGATATGACTTGACTGGATTCAGCAAGATCTGAAGGGATTTGATGAGATTCCATGCGACTCGACGTGATTCGGTAGGATTCTCTGAGGTTTGACGCGATTCGAAGTTATTCGACGTGATTCCATGGGATTCGACACGATATGAAGCGATTTGACCTTGTTTGATTCAAAACGATGTGGCTCGACTCGATTCGACCTGATTCGATTCGACGCTGTTCGGTGACAGTCAGTGCGATTCTGCTTGATTCCGCTCGATTAGGTGTGATTCGGCAGTATACAGCTCTTTTCGGCTGTATTCAGCTCCATTCGTCTCTATTCAGCTTAGTCGGCTCTATTCGACTGTATTCGACTCTACTCTTTTCCACTCTATTCTACTCGATTCTATTCCTTCTATTCTGTTCTAATCGCTTCTATTCCACTCTACACTGTTCTATTCTCCCCTCCCCTCCCCTCCCCTTCTCTAATCTATACGTCTCAATTGGATTTGACGCATTGAACGCGATTCGAGGCGATGAAGCTTGAATCGGCTCGATTCGGCTCGATTTGGCTCTATTCGGCTCAGTTAGGCTCCATTCAGCTTGTTTTGGCTTGAGTCGCTTCGAATCTGCTCGATTTGGCGTTCTTCGGCCCTATTCTGCTCTATTCGACTCTTTTCTACTCTATTCATTTCTATTTGACTCCATTCTACTCCATTCTATTCATTCCACACTATTCTACTCTATTCTGCTCTACCCTACCCAGCACCACTCTAATTGCTTCTACACGATTCCTCTCGTTTCGTCTGCATTTGGCTCTATTCAGCTCTATTCTACTCTAGTCAACTCTTCTCTATTCTATTGTATTGTTTCTACTCTGTTCTGTACCATTCTACTCTATTCTACCCTACCCTATGCTTCCCAACTCTAAGGTATTGTAATCCACTTGATTGGATTTGATTCATTCAACCCATTTCAACGCGATTCGGCTCGATTTGGCTCTGTTCGAATCTATTCTACTCTACTCTATTCCCCTCTACTCTACTCTAGCCTACTCGTTTCTGTATTCGTTCTGTGTTGTTCTGTTCTATTTTGTTGTGTTCTGTTCTGTTTTATTCTATTCTACTCCATTCTACCCTACCCTAGCCTACCCGAACCTCCCCTACTCTAGTCTATTCAATTGAATTCGACAAATTTTGACGCGACTAGGGGCCGAATCGGTGTGATTCATGTCCATCCGGCTCCATTTGTCTCGAATAGTGTCGATTCGGCTTGACTAGGCTCGATTCACTGGATTCGGCTCGATTTCGCTCAATTCAGCTCGATTTGGCCCTCTTCGGCTCTCTTCAGCTCTTTTCTACTCTACTCGATTCCATTGCGCACCATTCCACTCCATTCTACGCTATTCTACTATAAAAATTGATTTGACGGGATACGACGCCATTTGACGCGATTTGTCTCGTTTCGTCTCCATTCAGCTTGATTCGACTCTGTTCTACTCTACTCTATTCTACTCTACACTATTCTGCTCTGCTCTACCCTTTTCTACTCTATTCTATTGTATTCTTTCCATTCTCTTCTACTGTGTTCAAGTCTACTCTATTCCACCCTACCCTAATCTAATCTATTCTACTGGATTCGATTCCACGCATCTCGATGCGATTCAGCTCAAATCGGCTCCTTTCCACTCCATTCATCCCCAATCGGCTCAAATCGGTTCGATTCAGCTCTAATCGGCTCCATTCGGCTCTAGTCAGCTCGAATAGGCTCTATTCGGCTCTGTTAGACTCTACTCAACTCTATTATCTCTTTTCGACTCCACTCGACTCCATGCCACACCATTCTACTCCATCCTAAACTGTTCTCTACTGTATTGTATTGGACTCTACCCTACTCTAGTCTATTCTAATGGATTGGATTGGATTGGATTGGATTGGAATTGATCAGATTCAATGCAATTCGACGGGATTCGACGCGATAGAGCACGATTCCACGGGATTCGGCGTGATTTGTCTTGGTTTCTATCGATTTAGCTCTTTTGGGCTCTATTTGGCTGTCTTTGGCTCTATTCGGCAATATTCGACTCTACTCTACTCTACTCTTCTATACTCTGCTCATCTCGACCCTATTCTATTCTTTCAGTTGTGTTCTCTTCTCTTCTGCTCTGTTCTACTGCACTCTATTCTACCCTACCCTACCCTAACTTAGCCTACTGTAATCTGTTCTATGCTATTCGACACACTTGAACGGAATTCGACCTGATTCGGGTCATATCGGCTCGATTCATCTCCTTTCTCCTCCATTAAACTCGATTCGGTTCTATTCGGCTCTTTTCCACTCTATTCGGCTCTTTTTGGCAGTATTCGACTCTGTGTGACTCTAGTCTACTCGATTCTTTCTGTTCTGTTCTATTCTACTCTATTCTATTCTTCTCTACCCTACCCTAACCTTACCTTCCCCACACTAATCTATTTGATTCGATTCGACACATTTCAAACGACTGGACTTGATTCATCTCGATTCACCTTGAATTTGGTCAATTCGGCTGTATTCAGCTCTGTTTGGCTCTTTTCAGCTCTCGTCAACTCGATTTGACTCTATTCTACTGGACCCGACTCTACTTAATTCTATTCTCTTCTTTCTATTGTGTTCTGTTGTGTTGTAGTCTAGCCTCTCCTGCCGTACCCTCCTCTACACTAATCTATTCGATTCAACGCATTTCGACGCGATTCCATGTGATTAGGCTTGAATCGGCTCGATTTAGCTCTATTTGGCTTGAATTGGGTCAGTTCGTCTCGATTCTGCTCAATTCAGCGTAATTAGGCTCGAGTGAACCTTATTCAGCCCTGTTCAGCTCTACTCAACCCTTTCTACTTTATTTGTCTCTATCTGGCTCCATTCAACTCCATTCCACACCATTCTACTCTTTTCTACTCTATTCTATTCTGTTCTACCCTACCCTACTCTAATCGATTCGAATCGATTCGATTCATCACGATTTGTCTCCTTTCCTCTCCATTCGAATCGATTCGGCTTGAATTGGATCTATTCATCTATATTCTGCACTACCCGACTCTGACTATTCCACTCTACTCAACTCTACTCCATTCTACTCTTGGTATTCTCTTCTGTTCTACTCTATTCTATTCTTCTGTGCCCTTCCCTACTGAATCCCAGCCTAACCTACACTACTCTAATCTATTCGATTTAATTCGATTCCATTCCGTTTGACACCATTCGACCCGATTTGAGACAGTTCGACGGGATTCGGTGAGATTCCGCGAGATTTGATGCGTTTTGGTGGGATTTGATGGAATTCGACGAGATCCGATGCAATAGGATGCAATTAAGTGTGTTTTGGCTCGATTTTGCTGGGTTCAGTTTGTCTCTATTTGGCTCATTTCAGCTCCACTCAGCTGCATTCATCCCGAATCTGGTGGACTCGACTCGATTCGGCTCATTTCGGCCATATTTGGTCCTATTCAGCGTTATTCGGCTCTATTCAACTCTTTTCTACTCTATTCATCTCTGTTCGAATCCATTCGACTCCACTCCACACCATTCTATTCCATTCTACACTACTGTATTCTACAAAACCCTCCCCCACCCTACCCTATCCTAATCTAGTCTGCTCTTTTCTAGTCTCCTTTTCTATTTTCTCTATTCCATCCTATGCTACTCTACCATACCCTGCACTAAGCTAACCTACCCTGACCTATGCTGTTCTATTCTATTTCCTTCTATTTTCTCTGTTCCACCGTAGGCTTCCCTACCCTATGCTACCCCACCGTACCATACTCTACTACTTAGGGTTATTCAATAAGGGTCCTAATTAAGGGGAGTAGTTCGGGCAAGGGTACTCCTTAAGGCAAGTGTACTAGTTCAGGCTACTAGTTAAGGCCAGGCTACTAGTTAAGGCCAGGCTACTAGTTAAGGCGTGGGTACTTGTTGAGGGTACTGGTTAAGGCAAGGCTACCCGTTCAGGCTACTTGTTAAGGACATACTACTAGTGAAGGCAAGGGTACTAGTGAAGACTACTGGTTAAGGCAAGGGTACTTCTTAGGACTACTAATTAAGGCAAGGGTACTAGATTAGGCTAAGAGTTCAGGCAAGGGTACTCGTTCAGATTACTGACTTAGGGTACTATTCAAGACTAGTTGTCTAGGCTACTGCTCTATGCCACTAGTCTAGCTGACTAGTCCAGCTTACTAGTCTAGGCTTCTACTCTAGCCTTCTCTTGTCTACTCTAGTGTAGTCTACTGGCATCTACCCTAGTCTTCCTATCATAAACTACCCTACCCTAACCTATTCTAGTCGATTCCATTTGATTCGATTCAAAGCATTTCGATGCGACTGGACACCATCACGCTTGAGTTGGCTCGATTCCGCAACATCAGCTCGATTTGGCTCGAATCGCTTCAATTCAGCTCGTTTCCACTCGGTTCAGCCTTATTCGGCCCTATTTGGCTCGATTCGACTCTTTTCTACTCTATTTGTCTCTGTTCGACTCCATTTGACTCCACTCTTCTCCATTCTACGCTATTCTACTCTATTCTGTTCTACTCTACCCTACGTTACTCTAATCTATTTGACTGGATGCGATTCGAAGCAATTCGGTGTGATTCATCTCGTTTTGTTTCCATTTGACTCGATTCGGCCAGAATGGGCTCTATTCAGCTATGTCCTGCACTATTTGACTCTATTTGACTCAATTCTACTCTGCTCTGCTTTACTCTCTCTACTCCACCCTACTGTACTATATTCTAGTCTTTCTATTCTGTACTATTCTGTTCTATTTTACCCACCCGCCCCTCCCCTAATCTATTTGATTAGATTCGATGTGACGTATTTCCACGCGATTTGACGCGATTAGGCTTGAATCAGCTCGATTCAGTTCGCATCGGCTCTATTCGGCTCGACTTGACTCCATTTCACTCCATTCGGCTCGATTAGGCTCGAATTCCATCGATTCTGCTGGATTCTGCTCAATTAGGCCTTATTTGGCCCTATCCGGCCCTATTCTTCTCTATTAGACTCTTTTGTACTCTATTCATATCTATCCGTCTCTATTGGACTCCGTTCAACTCCATTCTATTCCATTCCACACCATTCTTCACTATTTTCCTCTATTCTATTCTACCCTTCCCTACCCTAATCTCTTCTAATCGATTCGATTTGATTTGACGCGATTCGAAGCAACCGGACGTGATTCGTCTCGTTTTGTCTCCACTCGGCTCAATTCGGGTATGTTCTCTCTCTTTGACTCTATTCTGTTCTGTTGTATTCTTTCTGTTCTGTTCTGTTCTCTCCTATTCTGTTGTACTCTATTCTATTCTACCCTACCCGACCCTACGGCACCCCACCCGAACCTAGCCTACTTTAGTCTATTGGATTCAATTCGATTCCGTGCAAAGCGATTTGATATGACTTGACTGGATTCAGCAAGATCTGAAGGGATTTGATGAGATTCCATGCGACTCGACGTGATTCGGTAGGATTCTCTGAGGTTTGACGCGATTCGAAGTTATTCGACGTGATTCCATGGGATTCGACACGATATGAAGCGATTTGACCTTGTTTGATTCAAAACGATGTGGCTCGACTCGATTCGACCTGATTCGATTCGACGCTGTTCGGTGACAGTCAGTGCGATTCTGCTTGATTCCGCTCGATTAGGTGTGATTCGGCAGTATACAGCTCTTTTCGGCTGTATTCAGCTCCATTCGTCTCTATTCAGCTTAGTCGGCTCTATTCGACTGTATTCGACTCTACTCTTTTCCACTCTATTCTACTCGATTCTATTCCTTCTATTCTGTTCTAATCGCTTCTATTCCACTCTACACTGTTCTATTCTCCCCTCCCCTCCCCTCCCCTTCTCTAATCTATACGTCTCAATTGGATTTGACGCATTGAACGCGATTCGAGGCGATGAAGCTTGAATCGGCTCGATTCGGCTCGATTTGGCTCTATTCGGCTCAGTTAGGCTCCATTCAGCTTGTTTTGGCTTGAGTCGCTTCGAATCTGCTCGATTTGGCGTTCTTCGGCCCTATTCTGCTCTATTCGACTCTTTTCTACTCTATTCATTTCTATTTGACTCCATTCTACTCCATTCTATTCATTCCACACTATTCTACTCTATTCTGCTCTACCCTACCCAGCACCACTCTAATTGCTTCTACACGATTCCTCTCGTTTCGTCTGCATTTGGCTCTATTCAGCTCTATTCTACTCTAGTCAACTCTTCTCTATTCTATTGTATTGTTTCTACTCTGTTCTGTACCATTCTACTCTATTCTACCCTACCCTATGCTTCCCAACTCTAAGGTATTGTAATCCACTTGATTGGATTTGATTCATTCAACCCATTTCAACGCGATTCGGC
Source organism: Loxodonta africana (assembly GCF_030014295.1). NCBI lineage: Eukaryota > Metazoa > Chordata > Mammalia > Proboscidea > Elephantidae > Loxodonta > Loxodonta africana. The sequence goes on along the minus strand of NW_026975244.1, from coordinate 51,218 downwards.
TCGATTTGGCTCTGTTCGAATCTATTCTACTCTACTCTATTCCCCTCTACTCTACTCTAGCCTACTCGTTTCTGTATTCGTTCTGTGTTGTTCTGTTCTATTTTGTTGTGTTCTGTTCTGTTTTATTCTATTCTACTCCATTCTACCCTACCCTAGCCTACCCGAACCTCCCCTACTCTAGTCTATTCAATTGAATTCGACAAATTTTGACGCGACTAGGGGCCGAATCGGTGTGATTCATGTCCATCCGGCTCCATTTGTCTCGAATAGTGTCGATTCGGCTTGACTAGGCTCGATTCACTGGATTCGGCTCGATTTCGCTCAATTCAGCTCGATTTGGCCCTCTTCGGCTCTCTTCAGCTCTTTTCTACTCTACTCGATTCCATTGCGCACCATTCCACTCCATTCTACGCTATTCTACTATAAAAATTGATTTGACGGGATACGACGCCATTTGACGCGATTTGTCTCGTTTCGTCTCCATTCAGCTTGATTCGACTCTGTTCTACTCTACTCTATTCTACTCTACACTATTCTGCTCTGCTCTACCCTTTTCTACTCTATTCTATTGTATTCTTTCCATTCTCTTCTACTGTGTTCAAGTCTACTCTATTCCACCCTACCCTAATCTAATCTATTCTACTGGATTCGATTCCACGCATCTCGATGCGATTCAGCTCAAATCGGCTCCTTTCCACTCCATTCATCCCCAATCGGCTCAAATCGGTTCGATTCAGCTCTAATCGGCTCCATTCGGCTCTAGTCAGCTCGAATAGGCTCTATTCGGCTCTGTTAGACTCTACTCAACTCTATTATCTCTTTTCGACTCCACTCGACTCCATGCCACACCATTCTACTCCATCCTAAACTGTTCTCTACTGTATTGTATTGGACTCTACCCTACTCTAGTCTATTCTAATGGATTGGATTGGATTGGATTGGAATTGATCAGATTCAATGCAATTCGACGGGATTCGACGCGATAGAGCACGATTCCACGGGATTCGGCGTGATTTGTCTTGGTTTCTATCGATTTAGCTCTTTTGGGCTCTATTTGGCTGTCTTTGGCTCTATTCGGCAATATTCGACTCTACTCTACTCTACTCTTCTATACTCTGCTCATCTCGACCCTATTCTATTCTTTCAGTTGTGTTCTCTTCTCTTCTGCTCTGTTCTACTGCACTCTATTCTACCCTACCCTACCCTAACTTAGCCTACTGTAATCTGTTCTATGCTATTCGACACACTTGAACGGAATTCGACCTGATTCGGGTCATATCGGCTCGATTCATCTCCTTTCTCCTCCATTAAACTCGATTCGGTTCTATTCGGCTCTTTTCCACTCTATTCGGCTCTTTTTGGCAGTATTCGACTCTGTGTGACTCTAGTCTACTCGATTCTTTCTGTTCTGTTCTATTCTACTCTATTCTATTCTTCTCTACCCTACCCTAACCTTACCTTCCCCACACTAATCTATTTGATTCGATTCGACACATTTCAAACGACTGGACTTGATTCATCTCGATTCACCTTGAATTTGGTCAATTCGGCTGTATTCAGCTCTGTTTGGCTCTTTTCAGCTCTCGTCAACTCGATTTGACTCTATTCTACTGGACCCGACTCTACTTAATTCTATTCTCTTCTTTCTATTGTGTTCTGTTGTGTTGTAGTCTAGCCTCTCCTGCCGTACCCTCCTCTACACTAATCTATTCGATTCAACGCATTTCGACGCGATTCCATGTGATTAGGCTTGAATCGGCTCGATTTAGCTCTATTTGGCTTGAATTGGGTCAGTTCGTCTCGATTCTGCTCAATTCAGCGTAATTAGGCTCGAGTGAACCTTATTCAGCCCTGTTCAGCTCTACTCAACCCTTTCTACTTTATTTGTCTCTATCTGGCTCCATTCAACTCCATTCCACACCATTCTACTCTTTTCTACTCTATTCTATTCTGTTCTACCCTACCCTACTCTAATCGATTCGAATCGATTCGATTCATCACGATTTGTCTCCTTTCCTCTCCATTCGAATCGATTCGGCTTGAATTGGATCTATTCATCTATATTCTGCACTACCCGACTCTGACTATTCCACTCTACTCAACTCTACTCCATTCTACTCTTGGTATTCTCTTCTGTTCTACTCTATTCTATTCTTCTGTGCCCTTCCCTACTGAATCCCAGCCTAACCTACACTACTCTAATCTATTCGATTTAATTCGATTCCATTCCGTTTGACACCATTCGACCCGATTTGAGACAGTTCGACGGGATTCGGTGAGATTCCGCGAGATTTGATGCGTTTTGGTGGGATTTGATGGAATTCGACGAGATCCGATGCAATAGGATGCAATTAAGTGTGTTTTGGCTCGATTTTGCTGGGTTCAGTTTGTCTCTATTTGGCTCATTTCAGCTCCACTCAGCTGCATTCATCCCGAATCTGGTGGACTCGACTCGATTCGGCTCATTTCGGCCATATTTGGTCCTATTCAGCGTTATTCGGCTCTATTCAACTCTTTTCTACTCTATTCATCTCTGTTCGAATCCATTCGACTCCACTCCACACCATTCTATTCCATTCTACACTACTGTATTCTACAAAACCCTCCCCCACCCTACCCTATCCTAATCTAGTCTGCTCTTTTCTAGTCTCCTTTTCTATTTTCTCTATTCCATCCTATGCTACTCTACCATACCCTGCACTAAGCTAACCTACCCTGACCTATGCTGTTCTATTCTATTTCCTTCTATTTTCTCTGTTCCACCGTAGGCTTCCCTACCCTATGCTACCCCACCGTACCATACTCTACTACTTAGGGTTATTCAATAAGGGTCCTAATTAAGGGGAGTAGTTCGGGCAAGGGTACTCCTTAAGGCAAGTGTACTAGTTCAGGCTACTAGTTAAGGCCAGGCTACTAGTTAAGGCCAGGCTACTAGTTAAGGCGTGGGTACTTGTTGAGGGTACTGGTTAAGGCAAGGCTACCCGTTCAGGCTACTTGTTAAGGACATACTACTAGTGAAGGCAAGGGTACTAGTGAAGACTACTGGTTAAGGCAAGGGTACTTCTTAGGACTACTAATTAAGGCAAGGGTACTAGATTAGGCTAAGAGTTCAGGCAAGGGTACTCGTTCAGATTACTGACTTAGGGTACTATTCAAGACTAGTTGTCTAGGCTACTGCTCTATGCCACTAGTCTAGCTGACTAGTCCAGCTTACTAGTCTAGGCTTCTACTCTAGCCTTCTCTTGTCTACTCTAGTGTAGTCTACTGGCATCTACCCTAGTCTTCCTATCATAAACTACCCTACCCTAACCTATTCTAGTCGATTCCATTTGATTCGATTCAAAGCATTTCGATGCGACTGGACACCATCACGCTTGAGTTGGCTCGATTCCGCAACATCAGCTCGATTTGGCTCGAATCGCTTCAATTCAGCTCGTTTCCACTCGGTTCAGCCTTATTCGGCCCTATTTGGCTCGATTCGACTCTTTTCTACTCTATTTGTCTCTGTTCGACTCCATTTGACTCCACTCTTCTCCATTCTACGCTATTCTACTCTATTCTGTTCTACTCTACCCTACGTTACTCTAATCTATTTGACTGGATGCGATTCGAAGCAATTCGGTGTGATTCATCTCGTTTTGTTTCCATTTGACTCGATTCGGCCAGAATGGGCTCTATTCAGCTATGTCCTGCACTATTTGACTCTATTTGACTCAATTCTACTCTGCTCTGCTTTACTCTCTCTACTCCACCCTACTGTACTATATTCTAGTCTTTCTATTCTGTACTATTCTGTTCTATTTTACCCACCCGCCCCTCCCCTAATCTATTTGATTAGATTCGATGTGACGTATTTCCACGCGATTTGACGCGATTAGGCTTGAATCAGCTCGATTCAGTTCGCATCGGCTCTATTCGGCTCGACTTGACTCCATTTCACTCCATTCGGCTCGATTAGGCTCGAATTCCATCGATTCTGCTGGATTCTGCTCAATTAGGCCTTATTTGGCCCTATCCGGCCCTATTCTTCTCTATTAGACTCTTTTGTACTCTATTCATATCTATCCGTCTCTATTGGACTCCGTTCAACTCCATTCTATTCCATTCCACACCATTCTTCACTATTTTCCTCTATTCTATTCTACCCTTCCCTACCCTAATCTCTTCTAATCGATTCGATTTGATTTGACGCGATTCGAAGCAACCGGACGTGATTCGTCTCGTTTTGTCTCCACTCGGCTCAATTCGGGTATGTTCTCTCTCTTTGACTCTATTCTGTTCTGTTGTATTCTTTCTGTTCTGTTCTGTTCTCTCCTATTCTGTTGTACTCTATTCTATTCTACCCTACCCGACCCTACGGCACCCCACCCGAACCTAGCCTACTTTAGTCTATTGGATTCAATTCGATTCCGTGCAAAGCGATTTGATATGACTTGACTGGATTCAGCAAGATCTGAAGGGATTTGATGAGATTCCATGCGACTCGACGTGATTCGGTAGGATTCTCTGAGGTTTGACGCGATTCGAAGTTATTCGACGTGATTCCATGGGATTCGACACGATATGAAGCGATTTGACCTTGTTTGATTCAAAACGATGTGGCTCGACTCGATTCGACCTGATTCGATTCGACGCTGTTCGGTGACAGTCAGTGCGATTCTGCTTGATTCCGCTCGATTAGGTGTGATTCGGCAGTATACAGCTCTTTTCGGCTGTATTCAGCTCCATTCGTCTCTATTCAGCTTAGTCGGCTCTATTCGACTGTATTCGACTCTACTCTTTTCCACTCTATTCTACTCGATTCTATTCCTTCTATTCTGTTCTAATCGCTTCTATTCCACTCTACGCTGTTCTATTCTCCCCTCCCCTCCCCTCCCCTTCTCTAATCTATACGTCTCAATTGGATTTGACGCATTGAACGCGATTCGAGGCGATGAAGCTTGAATCGGCTCGATTCGGCTCGATTTGGCTCTATTCGGCTCAGTTAGGCTCCATTCAGCTTGTTTTGGCTTGAGTCGCTTCGAATCTGCTCGATTTGGCGTTCTTCGGCCCTATTCTGCTCTATTCGACTCTTTTCTACTCTATTCATTTCTATTTGACTCCATTCTACTCCATTCTATTCATTCCACACTATTCTACACTATTCTACTCTATTCTGCTCTACCCTACCCAGCACCACTCTAATTGCTTCTACACGATTCCTCTCGTTTCGTCTGCATTTGGCTCTATTCAGCTCTATTCTACTCTAGTCAACTCTTCTCTATTCTATTGTATTGTTTCTACTCTGTTCTGTACTATTCTACTCTATTCTACCCTACCCTATGCTACCCAACTCTAAGGTATTGTAATCCACTTGATTGGATTTGATTCATTCAACCCATTTCGACGCGATTCGGCTCGATTTGGCTCTGTTCGAATCTATTCTACTCTACTCTATTCCCCTCTACTCTACTCTAGCCTACTCGTTTCTGTATTCGTTCTGTGTTGTTCTGTTCTATTTTGTTGTGTTCTGTTCTGTTTTATTCTATTCTACTCCATTCTACCCTACCCTAGCCTACCCGAACCTCCCCTACTCTAGTCTATTCAATTGAATTCGACAAATTTTGACGCGACTAGGGGCCGAATCGGTGTGATTCATGTCCATCCGGCTCCATTTGTCTCGAATAGTGTCGACTCGGCTTGACTAGGCTCGATTCACTGGATTCGGCTCGATTTCGCTCAATTCAGCTCGATTTGGCCCTCTTCGGCCCTCTTCGGCTCTCTTCTACTCTACTCGATTCCATTGCACACCATTCTACTCCATTCTACACTATTCTACTATACCCTACTGTGATTGATTCCATGGGATTCGACGCCATTCGACGAGATTTGTCTCGTTTCGTCTCCATTCAGCTTGCTTCGACTCTGTTCTACTCTACTCTATTCTACTCTACACTATTCTGCTCTGCTCTACCCTTTTCTACTCTATTCTATTGTATTCTTTCCATTCTCTTCTACTGTGTTCAAGTCTACTCTATTCCACCCTACCCTAATCTAATCTATTCTACTGGATTCGATTCCATGCATCTCGATGCGATTCAGCTCAAATCGGCTCCTTTCCACTCCATTCATCCCCAATCGGCTCAAATCGGTTCGATTCAGCTCTAATCGGCTCCATTCGGCTCTAGTCAGCTCGAATAGGCTCTATTCGGCTCTGTTAGACACTACTCAACTCTATTATCTCTTTTCGACTCCACTCGACTCCATGCCACACCATTCTACTCCATCCTAAACTGTTCTCTACTGTATTGTATTGGACTCTACCCTACTCTAGTCTACTGTAATGGATTGGATTGGATTGGAATTGATCAGATTCAATGCAATTCGACGGGATTCGACGCGATAGAGCACGATTCCACGGGATTCGGCGTGATTTGTCTTGGTTTCTATCGATTTAGCTCTTTTGGGCTCTATTTGGCTGTCTTTGGCTCTATTCGGCAATATTCGACTCTACTCTACTCTACTCTTCTATACTCTGCTCGTCTCGACCCTATTCTATTCTTTCAGTTGTGTTCTCTTCTCTTCTGCTCTGTTCTACTGCACTCTATTCTACCCTACCCTACCCTAACTTAGCCTACTGTAATCTGTTCTATGCTATTCGACACACTTGAACGGAATTCGACCTGATTCGGGTCATATCGGCTCGATTCATCTCCTTTCTCCTCCATTAAACTCGATTCGGTTCTATTCGGCTCTTTTCCACTCTATTCGGCTCTTTTTGGCAGTATTCGACTCTGTGTGACTCTAGTCTACTCGATTCTTTCTGTTCTGTTCTATTCTACTCTATTCTATTCTTCTCTACCCTTCCCTAACCTTACCTTCCCCACACTAATCTATTTGATTCGATTCGACACATTTCAAACGACTGGACTTGATTCATCTCGATTCACCTTGAATTTGGTCAATTCGGCTGTATTCAGCTCTGTTTGGCTCTTTTCAGCTCTCGTCAACTCGATTTGACTCTATTCTACTGGACCCGACTCTACTTAATTCTATTCTCTTCTTTCTATTGTGTTCTGTTGTGTTGTAGTCTAGCCTCTCCTGCCGTACCCTCCTCTACACTAATCTATTCGATTCAACGCATTTCGACGTGATTCCATGTGACTAGGCTTGAATCGGCTCGATTTAGCTCTATTTGGCTTGAATTGGGTCAGTTCGTCTCGATTCTGCTCAATTCAGCATAATTAGGCTCGAGTGAACCTTATTCAGCCCTGTTCAGCTCTACTCAACCCTTTCTACTTTATTTGTCTCTATTTGGCTCCATTCAACTCCATTCCACACCATTCTACTCTTTTCTACTCTATTCTATTCTGTTCTACCCTACCCTACTCTAATCGATTCGAATCGATTCGATTCATCACGATTTGTCTCCTTTCCTCTCCATTCGAATCGATTCGGCTTGAATTGGATCTATTCATCTATATTCTGCACTACCCGACTCTGACTATTCCACTCTACTCAACTCTACTCCATTCTACTCTTGGTATTCTCTTCTGTTCTACTCTATTCTATTCTTCTGTGCCCTTCCCTACTGAATCCCAGCCTAATCTACACTACTCTAATCTATTCGATTTAATTCGATTCCATTCCGTTTGACACCATTCGACCCGATTTGAGACAATTCGACGGGATTCGGTGAGATTCCGCGAGATTTGATGCGTTTTGGTGGGATTTGATGGAATTCGACGAGATCCGATGCAATAGGATGCAATTAAGTGTGTTTTGGCTCGATTTTGCTGGGTTCAGTTTGTCTCTATTTGGCTCATTTCAGCTCCACTCAGCTGCATTCATCCCGAATCTGGTGGACTCGACTCTATTCAGCTCATTTCGGCCATATTTGGTCCTATTCAGCGTTATTCGGCTCTATTCAACTCTTTTCTACTCTATTCATCTCTGTCCGAATCCATTCGACTCCACTCCACACCATTCTATTCCATTCTACACTACTGTATTCTACAAAACCCTCCCCCACCCTACCCTATCCTAATCTAGTCTGCTCTTTTCTAGTCTCCTTTTCCATTTTCTCTATTCCATCCTATGCTACTCTACCATACCCTGCACTAAGCTAACCTACCCTGACCTATGCTGTTCTATTCTATTTCCTTCTATTTTCTCTGTTCCACCGTAGGCTTCCCTACCCTATGCTACCCCACCGTACCATACTCTACTACTGAGGGTTATTCAATAAGGGTCCTAATTAAGGGGAGTAGTTCGGACAAGGGTACTCCTTAAGGCAAGTGTACTAGTTCAGGCTACTAGTTAAGGCCAGGCTACTAGTTAAGGCCAGGCTACTAGTTAAGGCGTGGGTACTTGTTGAGGGTACTGGTTAAGGCAAGGCTACCCGTTCAGGCTACTTGTTAAGGACATACTACTAGTGAAGGCAAGGGTACTAGTGAAGACTACTGGTTAAGGCAAGGGTACTTGTTAGGACTACTAATTAAGGCAAGGGTACTAGATTAGGCTAAGAGTTCAGGCAAGGGTACTCGTTCAGATTACTGACTTAGGGTACTATTCAAGACTAGTTGTCTAGGCTACTGCTCTATGCCACTAGTCTAGCTGACTAGTCCAGCTTACTAGTCTAGGCTTCTACTCTAGCCTTCTCTTGTCTACTCTAGTGTAGTCTACTTGCATCTACCCTAGTCTTCCTATCATAAACTACCCTACCCTAACCTATTCTAATCGAGTCCATTTGATTCGATTCAAAGCATTTCGATGCGACTGGACACCATCACGCTTGAGTCGGCTCGATTCCGCAACATCAGCTCGATTCAGCTCGATTTGGCTCGAATCGCTTCAATTCAGCTCGTTTCCACTCGGTTCAGCCTTATTCGGCCCTATTTGGCTCGATTCGACTCTTTTCTACTCTATTTGTCTCTGTTCGACTCCATTTGACTCCACTCTTCTCCATTCTACGCTATTCTACTCTATTCTGTTCTACTCTACCCTACGTTACTCTAATCTATTCGACTGGATGCGATTCGAAGCAATTCGGTGTGATTCATCTCGTTTTGTTTCCATTTGACTCGATTCGGCCAGAATGGGCTCTATTCAGCTATGTCCTGCACTATTTGACTCTATTTGACTCAATTCTACTCTGCTCTGCTTTACTCTCTCTACTCCACCCTACTGTACTATATTCTAGTCTTTCTATTCTGTACTATTCTGTTCTATTCTACCCACCCGCCCCTCCCCTAATCTATTTGATTAGATTCGATGTGACGTATTTCCACGCGATTTGACGCGATTAGGCTTGAATCAGCTCGATTCAGTTCGCATCGGCTCTATTCGTTCGGCTCGACTTGACTCCATTTCACTCCATTTGGCTCGATTAGGCTCGAATTCCATCGATTCTGCTGGATTCTGCTCAATTAAGCCTTATTTGGCCCTATCCGGCCCTATTCTTCTCTATTAGACTCTTTTGTACTCTATTCATATCTATCCGTCTCTATTGGACTCCGTTCAACTCCATTCTATTCCATTCCACACCATTCTTCACTATTTTCCTCTATTCTATTCTACCCTTCCCTACCCTAATCTCTTCTAATCGATTCGATTTGATTTGACGCGATTCGAAGCAACCGGACGTGATTCGTCTCGTTTTGTCTCCACTCGGCTCAATTCGGGTATGTTCTCTCTCTTTGACTCTATTCTGTTCTGTTGTATTCTTTCTGTTCTGTTCTGTTCTCTCCTATTCTGTTGTACTCTATTCTATTCTACCCTACCCGACCCTACGGCACCCCACCCGAACCTAGCCTACTTTAGTCTATTGGATTCAATTCGATTCCGTGCAAAGCGATTTGATATGACTTGACTGGATTCAGCAAGATCTGAAGGGATTTGATGAGATTCCATGCGACTCGACGTGATTCGGTAGGATTCTCTGAGGTTTGACGCGATTCGAAGTTATTCGACGTGATTCCATGGGATTCGACACGATATGAAGCGATTTGACCTTGTTTGATTCAAAACGATGTGGCTCGACTCGATTCGACCTGATTCGATTCGACGCTGTTCGGTGACAGTCAGTGCGATTCTGCTTGATTCCGCTCGATTAGGTGTGATTCGGCAGTATACAGCTCTTTTCGGCTGTATTCAGCTCCATTCGTCTCTATTCAGCTTAGTCGGCTCTATTCGACTGTATTCGACTCTACTCTTTTCCACTCTATTCTACTCGATTCTATTCCTTCTATTCTGTTCTAATCTCTTCTATTCCACTCTACGCTGTTCTATTCTCCCCTCCCCTCCCCTCCCCTTCTCTAATCTATACGTCTCAATTGGATTTGACGCATTGAACGCGATTCGAGGCGATGAAGCTTGAATCGGCTCGATTCGGCTCGATTTGGCTCTATTCGGCTCAGTTAGGCTCCATTCAGCTTGTTTTGGCTTGAGTCGCTTCGAATCTGCTCGATTTGGCGTTCTTCGGCCCTATTCTGCTCTATTCGACTCTTTTCTACTCTATTCATTTCTATTTGACTCCATTCTACTCCATTCTATTCATTCCACACTATTCTACACTATTCTACTCTATTCTGCTCTACCCTACCCAGCACCACTCTAATTGCTTCTACACGATTCCTCTCGTTTCGTCTGCATTTGGCTCTATTCAGCTCTATTCTACTCTAGTCAACTCTTCTCTATTCTATTGTATTGTTTCTACTCTGTTCTGTACTATTCTACTCTATTCTACCCTACCCTATGCTACCCAACTCTAAGGTATTGTAATCCACTTGATTGGATTTGATTCATTCAACCCATTTCGACGCGATTCGGCTCGATTTGGCTCTGTTCGAATCTATTCTACTCTACTCTATTCCCCTCTACTCTACTCTAGCCTACTCGTTTCTGTATTCGTTCTGTGTTCTGTTCTATTTTGTTCTGTTCTGTTCTGTTTTATTCTATTCTACTCCATTCTACCCTACCCTAGCCTACCCGAACCTCCCCTACTCTAGCCTATTCAATTGAATTCGACAAATTTTGACGCGACTAGGGGCCGAATCGGTGTGATTCATGTCCATCCGGCTCCATTTGTCTCGAATAGTGTCGATTCGGCTTGACTAGGCTCGATTCACTGGATTCGGCTCGATTTCGCTCAATTCAGCTCGATTTGGCCCTCTTCGGCTCTCTTCAGCTCTTTTCTACTCTACTCGATTCCATTGCACACCATTCCACTCCATTCTACGTTATTCTACTATAAATATTGATTTGACGGGATACGACGCCATTTGACGCGATTTGTCTCGTTTCGTCTCCATTCAGCTTGATTCGACTCTGTTCTACTCTATTCTACTCTACACTATTCTGCTCTGCTCTACCCTTTTCTACTCTATTCTATTGTATTCTTTCCATTCTCTTCTACTGTGTTCAAGTCTACTCTATTCCACCCTACCCTAATCTAATCTATTCTACTGGATTCGATTCCACGCATCTCGATGCGATTCAGCTCAAATCGGCTCCTTTCCACTCCATTCATCCCCAATCGGCTCAAATCGGTTCGATTCAGCTCTAATCGGCTCCATTCGGCTCTAGTCAGCTCGAATAGGCTCTGTTCGGCTCTGTTAGACTCTACTCAACTCTATTATCTCTTTTCGACTCCACTCGACTCCATGCCACACCATTCTACTCCATCCTAAACTGTTCTCTACTGCATTGTATTGGACTCTACCCTACTCTAGTCTATTCTAATGGATTGGATTGGATTGGAGTTGATCAGATTCAATGCAATTCGACGGGATTCGACGCGATAGAGCACGATTCCACGGGATTCGGCGTGATTTGTCTTGGTTTCTATCGATTTAGCTCTTTTGGGCTCTATTTGGCTGTCTTTGGCTCTATTCGGCAATATTCGACTCTACTCTACTCTACTCTTCTATACTCTGCTCGTCTCGACCCTATTCTATTCTTTCAGTTGTGTTCTCTTCTCTTCTGCTCTGTTCTACTGCACTCTATTCTACCCTACCCTACCCTAACTTAGCCTACTGTAATCTGTTCTATGCTATTCGACACACTTGAACGGAATTCGACCTGATTCGGGTCATATCGGCTCGATTCATCTCCTTTCTCCTCCATTAAACTCGATTCGGTTCTATTCGGCTCTTTTCCACTCTATTCGGCTCTTTTTGGCAGTATTCGACTCTGTGTGACTCTAGTCTACTCGATTCTTTCTGTTCTGTTCTATTCTACTCTATTCTATTCTTCTCTACCCTTCCCTAACCTTACCTTCCCCACACTAATCTATTTGATTCGATTCGACACATTTCAAACCATTGGACTTGATTCATCTCGATTCACCTTGAATTTGGTCAATTCGGCTGTATTCAGCTCTGTTTGGCTCTTTTCAGCTCTCGTCAACTCGATTTGACTCTATTCTACTGGACCCGACTCTACTTAATTCTATTCTCTTCTTTCTATTGTGTTCTGTTGTGTTGTAGTCTAGCCTCTCCTGCCGTACCCTCCTCTACACTAATCTATTCGATTCAACGCATTTCGACGTGATTCCATGTGATTAGGCTTGAATCGGCTCGATTTAGCTCTATTTGGCTTGAATTGGGTCAGTTCGTCTCGATTCTGCTCAATTCAGCATAATTAGGCTCGAGTGAACCTTATTCAGCCCTGTTCAGCTCTACTCAACCCTTTCTACTTTATTTGTCTCTATTTGGCTCCATTCAACTCCATTCCACACCATTCTACTCTTTTCTACTCTATTCTATTCTGTTCTACCCTACCCTACTCTAATCGATTCGAATCGATTCGATTCATCACGATTTGTCTCCTTTCCTCTCCATTCGAATCGATTCGGCTTGAATTGGATCTATTCATCTATATTCTGCACTACCCGACTCTGACTATTCCACTCTACTCAACTCTACTCCATTCTACTCTTGGTATTCTCTTCTGTTCTACTCTATTCTATTCTTCTGTGCCCTTCCCTACTGAATCCCAGCCTAATCTACACTACTCTAATCTATTCGATTTAATTCGATTCCATTCCGTTTGACACCATTCGACCCGATTTGAGACAATTCGACGGGATTCGGTGAGATTCCGCGAGATTTGATGCGTTTTGGTGGGATTTGATGGAATTCGACGAGATCCGATGCAATAGGATGCAATTAAGTGTGTTTTGGCTCGATTTTGCTGGGTTCAGTTTGTCTCTATTTGGCTCATTTCAGCTCCACTCAGCTGCATTCATCCCGAATCTGGTGGACTCGACTCGATTCGGCTCATTTCGGCCATATTTGGTCCTATTCAGCGTTATTCGGCTCTATTCAACTCTTTTCTACTCTATTCATCTCTGTCCGAATCCATTCGACTCCACTCCACACCATTCTATTCCATTCTACACTACTGTATTCTACAAAACCCTCCCCCACCCTACCCTATCCTAATCTAGTCTGCTCTTTTCTAGTCTCCTTTTCCATTTTCTCTATTCCATCCTATGCTACTCTACCATACCCTGCACTAAGCTAACCTACCCTGACCTATGCTGTTCTATTCTATTTCCTTCTATTTTCTCTGTTCCACCGTAGGCTTCCGTACCCTATGCTACTCCACCGTACCATACTCTACTACTGAGGGTTATTCAATAAGGGTCCTAATTAAGGGGAGTAGTTCGGGCAAGGGTACTCCTTAAGGCAAGTGTACTAGTTCAGGCTACTAGTTAAGGCCAGGCTACTAGTTAAGGCCAGGCTACTAGTTAAGGCGTGGGTACTTGTTGAGGGTACTGGTTAAGGCAAGGCTACCCGTTCAGGCTACTTGTTAAGGACATACTACTAGTGAAGGCAAGGGTACTAGTGAAGACTACTGGTTAAGGCAAGGTTACTTGTTAGGACTACTAATTAAGGCAAGGGTACTAGATTAGGCTAAGAGTTCAGGCAAGGGTACTCGTTCAGATTACTGACTTAGGGTACTATTCAAGACTAGTTGTCTAGGCTACTGCTCTATGCCACTAGTCTAGCTGACTAGTACAGCTTACTAGTCTAGGCTTCTACTCTAGCCTTCTCTTGTCTAGTGTAGTCTACTTGCATCTACCCTAGTCTTCCTATCATAAACTACCCTACCCTAACCTATTCTAATCGAGTCCATTTGATTCGATTCAAAGCATTTCGATGCGACTGGACACCATCACGCTTGAGTCGGCTCGATTCCGCAACATCAGCTCGATTCAGCTCGATTTGGCTCGAATCGCTTCAATTCAGCTCGTTTCCACTCGGTTCAGCCTTATTCGGCCCTATTTGGCTCGATTCGACTCTTTTCTACTCTATTTGTCTCTGTTCGACTCCATTTGACTCCACTCTTCTCCATTCTACGCTATTCTACTCTATTCTGTTCTACTCTACCCTACGTTACTCTAATCTATTCGACTGGATGCGATTCGAAGCAATTCGGTGTGATTCATCTCGTTTTGTTTCCATTTGACTCGATTCGGCCAGAATGGGCTCTATTCAGCTATGTCCTGCACTATTTGACTCTATTTGACTCAATTCTACTCTGCTCTGCTTTACTCTCTCTACTCCACCCTACTGTACTATATTCTAGTCTTTCTATTCTGTACTATTCTGTTCTATTCTACCCACCCGCCCCTCCCCTAATCTATTTGATTAGATTCGATGTGACGTATTTCCACGCGATTTGACGCGATTAGGCTTGAATCAGCTCGATTCAGTTCGCATCGGCTCTATTCGGCTCGACTTGACTCCATTTCACTCCATTCGGCTCGATTAGGCTCGAATTCCATCGACTCTGCTGGATTCTGCTCAATTAGGCCTTATTTGGCCCTATCCGGCCCTATTCTTCTCTATTAGACTCTTTTGTACTCTATTCATATCTCTCCGTCTCTATTGGACTCCGTTCAACTCCATTCTATTCCATTCCACAGCATTCCTCACTATTTTCCTCTATTCTATTCTACCCTTCCCTACCCTAATCTCTTCTAATCGATTCGATTTGATTTGACGCGATTCGAAGCAACCGGACGTGATTCGTCTCGTTTTGTCTCCACTCGGCTCAATTCGGCTATGTTCTCTCTCTTTGACTCTATTCTGTTCTGTTGTATTCTTTCTGTTCTGTTCTGTTCTCTCCTATTCTGTTGTACTCTATTCTATTCTACCCTACCCGACCCTACGGCACCCCACCCGAACCTAGCCTGCTTTAGTCTATTGGATTCAATTCGATTCCGTGCAAAGCGATTTGATATGACTTGACTGGATTCAGCAAGATCTGAAGGGATTTGATGAGATTCCATGCGACTCGACGTGATTCGGTAGGATTCTCTGAGGTTTGACGCGATTCGAAGTTATTCGACGTGATTCCATGGGATTCGACACGATATGAAGCGATTTGACCTTGTTTGATTCAAAACGATGTGGCTCGACTCGATTCGACCTGATTCGATTCGACGCTGTTCGGTGACAGTCAGTGCGATTCTGCTTGATTCCGCTCGATTAGGTGTGATTCGGCAGTATACAGCTCTTTTCGGCTGTATTCAGCTCCATTCGTCTCTATTCAGCTTAGTCGGCTCTATTCGACTGTATTCGACTCTACTCTTTTCCACTCTATTCTACTCGATTCTATTCCTTCTATTCTGTTCTAATCGCTTCTATTCCACTCTACGCTGTTCTATTCTCCCCTCCCCTCCCCTCCCCTTCTCTAATCTATACGTCTCAATTGGATTTGACGCATTGAACGCGATTCGAGGCGATGAAGCTTGAATCGGCTCGATTCGGCTCGATTTGGCTCTATTCGGCTCAGTTAGGCTCCATTCAGCTTGTTTTGGCTTGAGTCGCTTCGAATCTGCTCGATTTGGCGTTCTTCGGCCCTATTCTGCTCTATTCGACTCTTTTCTACTCTATTCATTTCTATTTGACTCCATTCTACTCCATTCTATTCATTCCACACTATTCTACACTATTCTACTCTATTCTGCTCTACCCTACCCAGCACCCCTCTAATTGCTTCTACACGATTCCTCTCGTTTCGTCTGCATTTGGCTCTATTCAGCTCTATTCTACTCTAGTCAACTCTTCTCTATTCTATTGTATTGTTTCTACTCTGTTCTGTACTATTCTACTCTATTCTACCCTACCCTATGCTACCCAACTCTAAGGTATTGTAATCCACTTGATTGGATTTGATTCATTCAACCCATTTCGACGCGATTCGGCTCGATTTGGCTCTGTTCGAATCTATTCTACTCTACTCTATTCCCCTCTACTCTACTCTAGCCTACTCGTTTCTGTATTCGTTCTGTGTTGTTCTGTTCTATTTTGTTGTGTTCTGTTTTATTCTATTCTACTCCATTCTACCCTACCCTAGCCTACCCGAACCTCCCCTACTCTAGCCTATTCAATTGAATTCGACAAATTTTGACGCGACTAGGGGCCGAATCGGTGTGATTCATGTCCATCCGGCTCCATTTGTCTCGAATAGTGTCGATTCGGCTTGATTAGGCTCGATTCACTGGATTCGGCTCGATTTCGCTCAATTCAGCTCGATTTGGCTCTCTTCGGCCCTCTTCGGCTCTCTTCTACTCTACTCGATTCCATTGCACACCATTCTAAACCATTCTACGCTATTCTACTATACCCTACTGTGATTGATTCCATGGGATTCGACGCCATTCGACGAGATTTGTCTCTTTTCGTCTCCATTCAGCTTGATTCGGCTCTGTTCTACTCTACTCTATTCTACTCTACACTATTCTGCTCTGCTCTACCCTTTTCTACTCTATTCTATTGTATTCTTTCCATTCTCTTCTACTGTGTTTAAGTCTACTCTATTCCACCCTACCCTAATCTAATCTATTCTACTGGATTCGATTCCACGCATCTCGATGCGATTCAGCTCAAATCGGCTCCTTTCCACTCCATTCATCCCCAATCGGCTCAAATCGGTTCGATTCAGCTCTAATCGGCTCCATTCGGCTCTAGTCAGCTCGAATAGGCTCTATTCGGCTCTGTTAGACTCTACTCAACTCTATTATCTCTTTTCGACTCCACTCGACTCCATGCCACACCATTCTACTCCATCCTAAACTGTTCTCTACTGTATTGTATTGGACTCTACCCTACTCTAGTCTATTCTAATGGATTGGATTGGATTGGAGTTGATCAGATTCAATGCAATTCGACGGGATTCGACGCGATAGAGCACGATTCCACGGGATTCGGCGTGATTTGTCTTGGTTTCTATCGATTTAGCTCTTTTGGGCTCTATTTGGCTGTCTTTGGCTCTATTCGGCAATATTCGACTCTACTCTACTCTACTCTTCTATACTCTGCTCGTCTCGACCCTATTCTATTCTTTCAGTTGTGTTCTCTTCTCTTCTGTTCTGTTCTACTGCACTCTATTCTACCCTACCCTACCCTAACTTAGCCTACTGTAATCTGTTCTATGCTATTCGACACACTTGAGCGGAATTCGACCTGATTCGGGTCATATCGGCTCGATTCATCTCCTTTCTCCTCCATTAAACTCGATTCGGTTCTATTCAGCTCTTTTCCACTCTATTCGGCTCTTTTTGGCAGTATTCGACTCTGTGTGACTCTAGTCTACTCGATTCTTTCTGTTCTGTTCTATTCTACTCTATTCTATTCTTCTCTACCCTTCCCTAACCTTACCTTCCCCACACTAATCTATTTGATTCGATTCGACACATTTCAAACGACTGGACTTGATTCATCTCGATTCACCTTGAATTTGGTCAATTCGGCTGTATTCAGCTCTGTTTGGCTCTTTTCAGCTCTCGTCAACTCGATTTGACTCTATTCTACTGGACCCGACTCTACTTAATTCTATTCTCTTCTTTCTATTGTGTTCTGTTGTGTTGTAGTCTAGCCTCTCCTGCCGTACCCTCCTCTACACTAATCTATTCGATTCAACGCATTTCGACACGATTCCATGTGATTAGGCTTGAATCGGCTCGATTTAGCTCTATTTGGCTTGAATTGGGTCAGTTCGTCTCGATTCTGCTCAATTCAGCATAATTAGGCTCGAGTGAACCTTATTCAGCCCTGTTCAGCTCTACTCAACCCTTTCTACTTTATTTGTCTCTATTTGGCTCCATTCAACTCCATTCCACACCATTCTACTCTTTTCTACTCTATTCTATTCTGTTCTACCATACCCTACTCTAATCTATTCGAATCGATTCGATTCATCACGATTTGTCTCCTTTCCTCTCCATTCGAATCGATTCGGCTTGAATTGGATCTATTCATCTATATTCTGCACTACCCGACTCTGACTATTCCACTCTACTCAACTCTACTCCATTCTACTCTTGGTATTCTCTTCTGTTCTACTCTATTCTATTCTTCTGTGCCCTTCCCTACTGAATCCCAGCCTAATCTACACTACTCTAATCTATTCGATTTAATTCGATTCCATTCCGTTTGACACCATTCGACCCGATTTGAGACAATTCGACGGGATTCAGTGAGATTCCGCGAGATTTGATGCGTTTTGGTGGGATTTGATGGAATTCGACGAGATCCGATGCAATAGGATGCAATTAAGTGTGTTTTGGCTCGATTTTGCTGGGTTCAGTTTGTCTCTATTTGGCTCATTTCAGCTCCACTCAGCTGCATTCATCCCGAATCTGGTGGACTCGACTCGATTCGGCTCATTTCGGCCATATTTGGTCCTATTCATGTTATTCGGCTCTATTCAACTCTTTTCTACTCTATTCATCTCTGTCCGAATCCATTCGACTCCACTCCACACCATTCTATTCCATTCTACACTACTGTATTCTACAAAACCCTCCCCCACCCTACCCTATCCTAATCTAGTCTGCTCTTTTCTAGTCTCCTTTTCCATTTTCTCTATTCCATCCTATGCTACTCTACCATACCCTGCACTAAGCTAACCTACCCTGACCTATGCTGTTCTATTCTATTTCCTTCTATTTTCTCTGTTCCACCGTAGGCTTCCGTACCCTATGCTACTCCACCGTACCATACTCTACTACTGAGGGTTATTCAATAAGGGTCCTAATTAAGGGGAGTAGTTCGGGCAAGGGTACTCCTTAAGGCAAGTGTACTAGTTCAGGCTACTAGTTAAGGCCAGGCTACTAGTTAAGGCCAGGCTACTAGTTAAGGCGTGGGTACTTGTTGAGGGTACTGGTTAAGGCAAGGCTACCCGTTCAGGCTACTTGTTAAGGACATACTACTAGTGAAGGCAAGGGTACTAGTGAAGACTACTGGTTAAGGCAAGGGTACTTGTTAGGACTACTAATTAAGGCAAGGGTACTAGATTAGGCTAAGAGTTCAGGCAAGGGTACTCGTTCAGATTACTGACTTAGGGTACTATTCAAGACTAGTTGTCTAGGCTACTGCTCTATGCCACTAGTCTAGCTGACTAGTCCAGCTTACTAGTCTAGGCTTCTACTCTAGCCTTCTCTTGTCTACTCTAGTGTAGTCTACTTGCATCTACCCTAGTCTTCCTATCATAAACTACCCTACCCTAACCTATTCTAATCGAGTCCATTTGATTCGATTCAAAGCATTTCGATGCGACTGGACACCATCATGCTTGAGTCGGCTCGATTCCGCAACATCAGCTCGATTCAGCTCGATTTGGCTCGAATCGCTTCAATTCAGCTCGTTTCCACTCGGTTCAGCCTTATTCGGCCCTATTTGGCTCGATTCGACTCTTTTCTACTCTATTTGTCTCTGTTCGACTCCATTTGACTCCACTCTTCTCCATTCTACGCTATTCTACTCTATTCTGTTCTACTCTACCCTACGTTACTCTAATCTATTCGACTGGATGCGATTCGAAGCAATTCGGTGTGATTCATCTCGTTTTGTTTCCATTTGACTCGATTCGGCCAGAATGGGCTCTATTCAGCTATGTCCTGCACTATTTGACTCTATTTGACTCAATTCTACTCTGCTCTGCTTTACTCTCTCTACTCCACCCTACTGTACTATATTCTAGTCTTTCTATTCTGTACTATTCTGTTCTATTCTACCCACCCGCCCCTCCCCTAATCTATTTGATTAGATTCGATGTGACGTATTTCCACGCGATTTGACGCGATTAGGCTTGAATCAGCTCGATTCAGTTCGCATCGGCTCTATTCGTTCGGCTCGACTTGACTCCATTTGACTCCATTCGGCTCGATTAGGCTCGAATTCCATCGATTCTGCTGGATTCTGCTCAATTAGGCCTTATTTGGCCCTATCCGGCCCTATTCTTCTCTATTAGACTCTTTTGTACTCTATTCATATCTATCCGTCTCTATTGGACTCCGTTCAACTCCATTCTATTCCATTCCACAGCATTCTTCACTATTTTCCTCTATTCTATTCTACCCTTCCCTACCCTAATCTCTTCTAATCGATTCGATTTGATTTGACGCGATTCGAAGCAACCGGACGTGATTCGTCTCGTTTTGTCTCCACTCGGCTCAATTCGGCTATGTTCTCTCTCTTTGACTCTATTCTGTTCTGTTGTATTCTTTCTGTTCTGTTCTGTTCTCTCCTATTCTGTTGTACTCTATTCTATTCTACCCTACCCGACCCTACGGCACCCCACCCGAACCTAGCCTACTTTAGTCTATTGGATTCAATTCGATTCCGTGCAAAGCGATTTGATATGACTTGACTGGATTCAGCAAGATCTGAAGGGATTTGATGAGATTCCATGCGACTCGACGTGATTCGGTAGGATTCTCTGAGGTTTGACGCGATTCGAAGTTATTCGACGTGATTCCATGGGATTCGACACGATATGAAGCGATTTGACCTTGTTTGATTCAAAACGATGTGGCTCGACTCGATTCGACCTGATTCGATTCGACGCTGTTCGGTGACAGTCAGTGCGATTCTGCTTGATTCCGCTCGATTAGGTGTGATTCGGCAGTATACAGCTCTTTTCGGCTGTATTCAGCTCCATTCGTCTCTATTCAGCTTAGTCGGCTCTACTCGACTGTATTCGACTCTACTCTTTTCCACTCTATTCTACTCGATTCTATTCCTTCTATTCTGTTCTAATCGCTTCTATTCCACTCTACGCTGTTCTATTCTCCCCTCCCCTCCCCTCCCCTTCTCTAATCTATACGTCTCAATTGGATTTGACGCATTGAACGCGATTCGAGGCGATGAAGCTTGAATCGGCTCGATTCGGCTCGATTTGGCTCTATTCGGCTCAGTTAGGCTCCATTCAGCTTGTTTTGGCTTGAGTCGCTTCGAATCTGCTCGATTTGGCGTTCTTCGGCCCTATTCTGCTCTATTCGACTCTTTTCTACTCTATTCATTTCTATTTGACTCCATTCTACTCCATTCTATTCATTCCACACTATTCTACACTATTCTACTCTATTCTGCTCTACCCTACCCAGCACCACTCTAATTGCTTCTACACGATTCCTCTCGTTTCGTCTGCATTTGGCTCTATTCAGCTCTATTCTACTCTAGTCAACTCTTCTCTATTCTATTGTATTGTTTCTACTCTGTTCTGTACTATTCTACTCTATTCTACCCTACCCTATGCTACCCAACTCTAAGGTATTGTAATCCACTTGATTGGATTTGATTCATTCAACCCATTTCGACGCGATTCGGCTCGATTTGGCTCTGTTCGAATCTATTCTACTCTACTCTATTCCCCTCTACTCTACTCTAGCCTACTCGTTTCTGTATTCGTTCTGTGTTGTTCTGTTCTATTTTGTTGTGTTCTGTTCTGTTTTATTCTATTCTACTCCATTCTACCCTACCCTAGCCTACCCGAACCTCCCCTACTCTAGTCTATTCAATTGAATTCGACAAATTTTGACGCGACTAGGGGCCGAATCGGTGTGATTCATGTCCATCCGGCTCCATTTGTCTCGAATAGTGTCGATTCGGCTTGACTAGGCTCGATTCACTGGATTCGGCTCGATTTCGCCCAATTCAGCTCGATTTGGCTCTCTTCGGCTCTCTTCAGCTCTTTTCTACTCTACTCGATTCCATTGCACACCATTCCACTCCATTCTACGCTATTCTACTATAAAAATTGATTTGACGGGATACGACGCCATTTGACGCGATTTGTCTCGTTTCGTCTCCATTCAGCTTGATTCGACTCTGTTCTACTCTACTCTATTCTACTCTACACTATTCTGCTCTGCTCTACCCTTTTCTACTCTATTCTATTGTATTCTTTCCATTCTCTTCTACTGTGTTCAAGTCTACTCTATTCCACCCTACCCTAATCTAATCTATTCTACTGGATTCGATTCCACGCATCTCGATGCGATTCAGCTCAAATCGGCTCCTTTCCACTCCATTCATCCCCAATCGGCTCAAATCGGTTCGATTCAGCTCTAATCGGCTCCATTCGGCTCTAGTCAGCTCGAATAGGCTCTATTCGGCTCTGTTAGACTCTACTCAACTCTATTATCTCTTTTCGACTCCACTCGACTCCATGCCACACCATTCTACTCCATCCTAAACTGTTCTCTACTGTATTGTATTGGACTCTACCCTACTCTAGTCTATTGTAATGGATTGGATTGGATTGGAATTGATCAGATTCAACGCAATTCGACGGGATTCGACGCGATAGAGCACGATTCCACGGGATTCGGCGTGATTTGTCTTGGTTTCTATCGATTTAGCTCTTTTGGGCTCTATTTGGCTGTCTTTGGCTCTATTCGGCAATATTCGACTCTACTCTACTCTACTCTTCTATACTCTGCTCGTCTCGACCCTATTCTATTCTTTCAGTTGTGTTCTCTTCTCTTCTGCTCTGTTCTACTGCACTCTATTCTACCCTACCCTACCCTAACTTAGCCTACTGTAATCTGTTCTATGCTATTCGACACACTTGAACGGAATTCGACCTGATTCGGGTCATATCGGCTCGATTCATCTCCTTTCTCCTCCATTAAACTCGATTCGGTTCTATTCGGCTCTTTTCCACTCTATTCGGCTCTTTTTGGCAGTATTCGACTCTGTGTGACTCTAGTCTACTCGATTCTTTCTGTTCTGTTCTATTCTACTCTATTCTATTCTTCTCTACCCTACCCTAACCTTACCTTCCCCACACTAATCTATTTGATTCGATTCGACACATTTCAAACCATTGGACTTGATTCATCTCGATTCACCTTGAATTTGGTCAATTCGGCTGTATTCAGCTCTGTTTGGCTCTTTTCAGCTCTCGTCAACTCGATTTGACTCTATTCTACTGGACCCGACTCTACTTAATTCTATTCTCTTCTTTCTATTGTGTTCTGTTGTGTTGTAGTCTAGCCTCTCCTGCCGTACCCTCCTCTACACTAATCTATTCGATTCAACGCATTTCGACACGATTCCATGTGATTAGGCTTGAATCGGCTCGATTTAGCTCTATTTGGCTTGAATTGGGTCAGTTCGTCTCGATTCTGCTCAATTCAGCATAATTAGGCTCGAGTGAACCTTATTCAGCCCTGTTCAGCTCTACTCAACCCTTTCTACTTTATTTGTCTCTATTTGGCTCCATTCAACTCCATTCCACACCATTCTACTCTTTTCTACTCTATTCTATTCTGTTCTACCATACCCTACTCTAATCTATTCGAATCGATTCGATTCATCACGATTTGTCTCCTTTCCTCTCCATTCGAATCGATTCGGCTTGAATTGGATCTATTCATCTATATTCTGCACTACCCGACTCTGACTATTCCACTCTACTCAACTCTACTCCATTCTACTCTTGGTATTCTCTTCTGTTCTACTCTATTCTATTCTTCTGTGCCCTTCCCTACTGAATCCCAGCCTAATCTACACTACTCTAATCTATTCGATTTAATTCGATTCCATTCCGTTTGACACCATTCGACCCGATTTGAGACAATTCGACGGGATTCGGTGAGATTCCGCGAGATTTGATGCGTTTTGGTGGGATTTGATGGAATTCGACGAGATCCGATGCAATAGGATGCAATTAAGTGTGTTTTGGCTCGATTTTGCTGGGTTCAGTTTGTCTCTATTTGGCTCATTTCAGCTCCACTCAGCTGCATTCATCCCGAATCTGGTGGACTCGACTCGATTCGGCTCATTTCGGCCATATTTGGTCCTATTCAGCGTTATTCGGCTCTATTCAACTCTTTTCTACTCTATTCATCTCTGTCCGAATCCATTCGACTCCACTCCACACCATTCTATTCCATTCTACACTACTGTATTCTACAAAACCCTCCCCCACCCTACCCTATCCTAATCTAGTCTGCTCTTTTCTAGTCTCCTTTTCTATTTTCTCTATTCCATCCTATGCTACTCTACCATACCCTGCACTAAGCTAACCTACCCTGACCTATGCTGTTCTATTCTATTTCCTTCTATTTTCTCTGTTCCACCGTAGGCTTCCCTACCCTATGCTACTCCACCGTACCATACTCTACTACTGAGGGTTATTCAATAAGGGTCCTAATTAAGGGGAGTAGTTCGGGCAAGGGTACTCCTTAAGGCAAGTGTACTAGTTCAGGCAACTAGTTAAGGCCAGGCTACTAGTTAAGGCCAGGCTACTAGTTAAGGCGTGGGTACTTGTTGAGGGTACTGGTTAAGGCAAGGCTACCCGTTCAGGCTACTTGTTAAGGACATACTACTAGTGAAGGCAAGGGTACTAGTGAAGACTACTGGTTAAGGCAAGGGTACTTGTTAGGACTACTAATTAAGGCAAGGGTACTAGATTAGGCTAAGAGTTCAGGCAAGGGTACTCGTTCAGATTACTGACTTAGGGTACTATTCAAGACTAGTTGTCTAGGCTACTGCTCTATGCCACTAGTCTAGCTGACTAGTCCAGCTTACTAGTCTAGGCTTCTACTCTAGCCTTCTCTTGTCTAGTGTAGTCTACTTGCATCTACCCTAGTCTTCCTATCATAAACTACCCTACCCTAACCTATTCTAATCGAGTCCATTTGATTCGATTCAAAGCATTTCGATGCGACTGGACACCATCACGCTTGAGTCGGCTCGATTCCGCAACATCAGCTCGATTCAGCTCGATTTGGCTCGAATCGCTTCAATTCAGCTCGTTTCCACTCGGTTCAGCCTTATTCGGCCCTATTTGGCTCGATTCGACTCTTTTCTACTCTATTTGTCTCTGTTCGACTCCATTTGACTCCACTCTTCTCCATTCTACGCTATTCTACTCTATTCTGTTCTACTCTACCCTACGTTACTCTAATCTATTCGACTGGATGCGATTCGAAGCAATTCGGTGTGATTCATCTCGTTTTGTTTCCATTTGACTCGATTCGGCCAGAATGGGCTCTATTCAGCTATGTCCTGCACTATTTGACTCTATTTGACTCAATTCTACTCTGCTCTGCTTTACTCTCTCTACTCCACCCTACTGTACTATATTCTAGTCTTTCTATTCTGTACTATTCTGTTCTATTTTACCCACCCGCCCCTCCCCTAATCTATTTGATTAGATTCGATGTGACGTATTTCCACGCGATTTGACGCGATTAGGCTTGAATCAGCTCGATTCAGTTCGCATCGGCTCTATTCGGCTCGACTTGACTCCATTTCACTCCATTCGGCTCGATTAGGCTCGAATTCCATCGATTCTGCTGGATTCTGCTCAATTAGGCCTTATTTGGCCCTATCCGGCCCTATTCTTCTCTATTAGACTCTTTTGTACTCTATTCATATCTATCCGTCTCTATTGGACTCCGTTCAACTCCATTCTATTCCATTCCACACCATTCTTCACTATTTTCCTCTATTCTATTCTACCCTTCCCTACCCTAATCTCTTCTAATCGATTCGATTTGATTTGACGCGATTCGAAGCAACCGGACGTGATTCGTCTCGTTTTGTCTCCACTCGGCTCAATTCGGCTATGTTCTCTCTCTTTGACTCTATTCTGTTCTGTTGTATTCTTTCTGTTCTGTTCTGTTCTCTCCTATTCTGTTGTACTCTATTCTATTCTACCCTACCCGACCCTACGGCACCCCACCCGAACCTAGCCTACTTTAGTCTATTGGATTCAATTCGATTCCGTGCAAAGCGATTTGATATGACTTGACTGGATTCAGCAAGATCTGAAGGGATTTGATGAGATTCCATGCGACTCGACGTGATTCGGTAGGATTCTCTGAGGTTTGACGCGATTCGAAGTTATTCGACGTGATTCCATGGGATTCGACACGATATGAAGCGATTTGACCTTGTTTGATTCAAAACGATGTGGCTCGACTCGATTCGACCTGATTCGATTCGACGCTGTTCGGTGACAGTCAGTGCGATTCTGCTTGATTCCGCTCGATTAGGTGTGATTCGGCAGTATACAGCTCTTTTCGGCTGTATTCAGCTCCATTCGTCTCTATTCAGCTTAGTCGGCTCTATTCGACTGTATTCGACTCTACTCTTTTCCACTCTATTCTACTCGATTCTATTCCTTCTATTCTGTTCTAATCGCTTCTATTCCACTCTACACTGTTCTATTCTCCCCTCCCCTCCCCTCCCCTTCTCTAATCTATACGTCTCAATTGGATTTGACGCATTGAACGCGATTCGAGGCGATGAAGCTTGAATCGGCTCGATTCGGCTCGATTTGGCTCTATTCGGCTCAGTTAGGCTCCATTCAGCTTGTTTTGGCTTGAGTCGCTTCGAATCTGCTCGATTTGGCGTTCTTCGGCCCTATTCTGCTCTATTCGACTCTTTTCTACTCTATTCATTTCTATTTGACTCCATTCTACTCCATTCTATTCATTCCACACTATTCTACTCTATTCTGCTCTACCCTACCCAGCACCACTCTAATTGCTTCTACACGATTCCTCTCGTTTCGTCTGCATTTGGCTCTATTCAGCTCTATTCTACTCTAGTCAACTCTTCTCTATTCTATTGTATTGTTTCTACTCTGTTCTGTACCATTCTACTCTATTCTACCCTACCCTATGCTTCCCAACTCTAAGGTATTGTAATCCACTTGATTGGATTTGATTCATTCAACCCATTTCAACGCGATTCGGCTCGATTTGGCTCTGTTCGAATCTATTCTACTCTACTCTATTCCCCTCTACTCTACTCTAGCCTACTCGTTTCTGTATTCGTTCTGTGTTGTTCTGTTCTATTTTGTTGTGTTCTGTTCTGTTTTATTCTATTCTACTCCATTCTACCCTACCCTAGCCTACCCGAACCTCCCCTACTCTAGTCTATTCAATTGAATTCGACAAATTTTGACGCGACTAGGGGCCGAATCGGTGTGATTCATGTCCATCCGGCTCCATTTGTCTCGAATAGTGTCGATTCGGCTTGACTAGGCTCGATTCACTGGATTCGGCTCGATTTCGCTCAATTCAGCTCGATTTGGCCCTCTTCGGCTCTCTTCAGCTCTTTTCTACTCTACTCGATTCCATTGCACACCATTCCACTCCATTCTACGCTATTCTACTATAAAAATTGATTTGACGGGATACGACGCCATTTGACGCGATTTGTCTCGTTTCGTCTCCATTCAGCTTGATTCGACTCTGTTCTACTCTACTCTATTCTACTCTACACTATTCTGCTCTGCTCTACCCTTTTCTACTCTATTCTATTGTATTCTTTCCATTCTCTTCTACTGTGTTCAAGTCTACTCTATTCCACCCTACCCTAATCTAATCTATTCTACTGGATTCGATTCCACGCATCTCGATGCGATTCAGCTCAAATCGGCTCCTTTCCACTCCATTCATCCCCAATCGGCTCAAATCGGTTCGATTCAGCTCTAATCGGCTCCATTCGGCTCTAGTCAGCTCGAATAGGCTCTATTCGGCTCTGTTAGACTCTACTCAACTCTATTATCTCTTTTCGACTCCACTCGACTCCATGCCACACCATTCTACTCCATCCTAAACTGTTCTCTACTGTATTGTATTGGACTCTACCCTACTCTAGTCTATTCTAATGGATTGGATTGGATTGGATTGGAATTGATCAGATTCAATGCAATTCGACGGGATTCGACGCGATAGAGCACGATTCCACGGGATTCGGCGTGATTTGTCTTGGTTTCTATCGATTTAGCTCTTTTGGGCTCTATTTGGCTGTCTTTGGCTCTATTCGGCAATATTCGACTCTACTCTACTCTACTCTTCTATACTCTGCTCATCTCGACCCTATTCTATTCTTTCAGTTGTGTTCTCTTCTCTTCTGCTCTGTTCTACTGCACTCTATTCTACCCTACCCTACCCTAACTTAGCCTACTGTAATCTGTTCTATGCTATTCGACACACTTGAACGGAATTCGACCTGATTCGGGTCATATCGGCTCGATTCATCTCCTTTCTCCTCCATTAAACTCGATTCGGTTCTATTCGGCTCTTTTCCACTCTATTCGGCTCTTTTTGGCAGTATTCGACTCTGTGTGACTCTAGTCTACTCGATTCTTTCTGTTCTGTTCTATTCTACTCTATTCTATTCTTCTCTACCCTACCCTAACCTTACCTTCCCCACACTAATCTATTTGATTCGATTCGACACATTTCAAACGACTGGACTTGATTCATCTCGATTCACCTTGAATTTGGTCAATTCGGCTGTATTCAGCTCTGTTTGGCTCTTTTCAGCTCTCGTCAACTCGATTTGACTCTATT
Source organism: Loxodonta africana (assembly GCF_030014295.1). Lineage (NCBI taxonomy): Eukaryota > Metazoa > Chordata > Mammalia > Proboscidea > Elephantidae > Loxodonta > Loxodonta africana. The sequence continues at coordinate 22,618 of NW_026975244.1, read as the reverse complement.
CTACTGGACCCGACTCTACTTAATTCTATTCTCTTCTTTCTATTGTGTTCTGTTGTGTTGTAGTCTAGCCTCTCCTGCCGTACCCTCCTCTACACTAATCTATTCGATTCAACGCATTTCGACGCGATTCCATGTGATTAGGCTTGAATCGGCTCGATTTAGCTCTATTTGGCTTGAATTGGGTCAGTTCGTCTCGATTCTGCTCAATTCAGCGTAATTAGGCTCGAGTGAACCTTATTCAGCCCTGTTCAGCTCTACTCAACCCTTTCTACTTTATTTGTCTCTATCTGGCTCCATTAAACTCCATTCCACACCATTCTACTCTTTTCTACTCTATTCTATTCTGTTCTACCCTACCCTATTCTAATCGATTCGAATCGATTCGATTCATCACGATTTGTCTCCTTTCCTCTCCATTCGAATCGATTCGGCTTGAATTGGATCTATTCATCTATATTCTGCACTACCCGACTCTGACTATTCCACTCTACTCAACTCTACTCCATTCTACTCTTGGTATTCTCTTCTGTTCTACTCTATTCTATTCTTCTGTGCCCTTCCCTACTGAATCCCAGCCTAACCTACACTACTCTAATCTATTCGATTTAATTCGATTCCATTCCGTTTGACACCATTCGACCCGATTTGAGACAGTTCGACGGGATTCGGTGAGATTCCGCGAGATTTGATGCGTTTTGGTGGGATTTGATGGAATTCGACGAGATCCGATGCAATAGGATGCAATTAAGTGTGTTTTGGCTCGATTTTGCTGGGTTCAGTTTGTCTCTATTTGGCTCATTTCAGCTCCACTCAGCTGCATTCATCCCGAATCTGGTGGACTCGACTCGATTCGGCTCATTTCGGCCATATTTGGTCCTATTCAGCGTTATTCGGCTCTATTCAACTCTTTTCTACTCTATTCATCTCTGTTCGAATCCATTCGACTCCACTCCACACCATTCTATTCCATTCTACACTACTGTATTCTACAAAACCCTCCCCCACCCTACCCTATCCTAATCTAGTCTGCTCTTTTCTAGTCTCCTTTTCTATTTTCTCTATTCCATCCTATGCTACTCTACCATACCCTGCACTAAGCTAACCTACCCTGACCTATGCTGTTCTATTCTATTTCCTTCTATTTTCTCTGTTCCACCGTAGGCTTCCCTACCCTATGCTACCCCACCGTACCATACTCTACTACTTAGGGTTATTCAATAAGGGTCCTAATTAAGGGGAGTAGTTCGGGCAAGGGTACTCCTTAAGGCAAGTGTACTAGTTCAGGCTACTAGTTAAGGCCAGGCTACTAGTTAAGGCCAGGCTACTAGTTAAGGCGTGGGTACTTGTTGAGGGTACTGGTTAAGGCAAGGCTACCCGTTCAGGCTACTTGTTAAGGACATACTACTAGTGAAGGCAAGGGTACTAGTGAAGACTACTGGTTAAGGCAAGGGTACTTCTTAGGACTACTAATTAAGGCAAGGGTACTAGATTAGGCTAAGAGTTCAGGCAAGGGTACTCGTTCAGATTACTGACTTAGGGTACTATTCAAGACTAGTTGTCTAGGCTACTGCTCTATGCCACTAGTCTAGCTGACTAGTCCAGCTTACTAGTCTAGGCTTCTACTCTAGCCTTCTCTTGTCTACTCTAGTGTAGTCTACTGGCATCTACCCTAGTCTTCCTATCATAAACTACCCTACCCTAACCTATTCTAGTCGATTCCATTTGATTCGATTCAAAGCATTTCGATGCGACTGGACACCATCACGCTTGAGTTGGCTCGATTCCGCAACATCAGCTCGATTTGGCTCGAATCGCTTCAATTCAGCTCGTTTCCACTCGGTTCAGCCTTATTCGGCCCTATTTGGCTCGATTCGACTCTTTTCTACTCTATTTGTCTCTGTTCGACTCCATTTGACTCCACTCTTCTCCATTCTACGCTATTCTACTCTATTCTGTTCTACTCTACCCTACGTTACTCTAATCTATTCGACTGGATGCGATTCGAAGCAATTCGGTGTGATTCATCTCGTTTTGTTTCCATTTGACTCGATTCGGCCAGAATGGGCTCTATTCAGCTATGTCCTGCACTATTTGACTCTATTTGACTCAATTCTACTCTGCTCTGCTTTACTCTCTCTACTCCACCCTACTGTACTATATTCTAGTCTTTCTATTCTGTACTATTCTGTTCTATTTTACCCACCCGCCCCTCCCCTAATCTATTTGATTAGATTCGATGTGACGTATTTCCACGCGATTTGACGCGATTAGGCTTGAATCAGCTCGATTCAGTTCGCATCGGCTCTATTCGGCTCGACTTGACTCCATTTCACTCCATTCGGCTCGATTAGGCTCGAATTCCATCGATTCTGCTGGATTCTGCTCAATTAGGCCTTATTTGGCCCTATCCGGCCCTATTCTTCTCTATTAGACTCTTTTGTACTCTATTCATATCTATCCGTCTCTATTGGACTCCGTTCAACTCCATTCTATTCCATTCCACACCATTCTTCACTATTTTCCTCTATTCTATTCTACCCTTCCCTACCCTAATCTCTTCTAATCGATTCGATTTGATTTGACGCGATTCGAAGCAACCGGACGTGATTCGTCTCGTTTTGTCTCCACTCGGCTCAATTCGGCTATGTTCTCTCTCTTTGACTCTATTCTGTTCTGTTGTATTCTTTCTGTTCTGTTCTGTTCTCTCCTATTCTGTTGTACTCTATTCTATTCTACCCTACCCGACCCTACGGCACCCCACCCGAACCTAGCCTACTTTAGTCTATTGGATTCAATTCGATTCCGTGCAAAGCGATTTGATATGACTTGACTGGATTCAGCAAGATCTGAAGGGATTTGATGAGATTCCATGCGACTCGACGTGATTCGGTAGGATTCTCTGAGGTTTGACGCGATTCGAAGTTATTCGACGTGATTCCATGGGATTCGACACGATATGAAGCGATTTGACCTTGTTTGATTCAAAACGATGTGGCTCGACTCGATTCGACCTGATTCGATTCGACGCTGTTCGGTGACAGTCAGTGCGATTCTGCTTGATTCCGCTCGATTAGGTGTGATTCGGCAGTATACAGCTCTTTTCGGCTGTATTCAGCTCCATTCGTCTCTATTCAGCTTAGTCGGCTCTATTCGACTGTATTCGACTCTACTCTTTTCCACTCTATTCTACTCGATTCTATTCCTTCTATTCTGTTCTAATCGCTTCTATTCCACTCTACACTGTTCTATTCTCCCCTCCCCTCCCCTCCCCTTCTCTAATCTATACGTCTCAATTGGATTTGACGCATTGAACGCGATTCGAGGCGATGAAGCTTGAATCGGCTCGATTCGGCTCGATTTGGCTCTATTCGGCTCAGTTAGGCTCCATTCAGCTTGTTTTGGCTTGAGTCGCTTCGAATCTGCTCGATTTGGCGTTCTTCGGCCCTATTCTGCTCTATTCGACTCTTTTCTACTCTATTCATTTCTATTTGACTCCATTCTACTCCATTCTATTCATTCCACACTATTCTACTCTATTCTGCTCTACCCTACCCAGCACCACTCTAATTGCTTCTACACGATTCCTCTCGTTTCGTCTGCATTTGGCTCTATTCAGCTCTATTCTACTCTAGTCAACTCTTCTCTATTCTATTGTATTGTTTCTACTCTGTTCTGTACCATTCTACTCTATTCTACCCTACCCTATGCTTCCCAACTCTAAGGTATTGTAATCCACTTGATTGGATTTGATTCATTCAACCCATTTCAACGCGATTCGGCTCGATTTGGCTCTGTTCGAATCTATTCTACTCTACTCTATTCCCCTCTACTCTACTCTAGCCTACTCGTTTCTGTATTCGTTCTGTGTTGTTCTGTTCTATTTTGTTGTGTTCTGTTCTGTTTTATTCTATTCTACTCCATTCTACCCTACCCTAGCCTACCCGAACCTCCCCTACTCTAGTCTATTCAATTGAATTCGACAAATTTTGACGCGACTAGGGGCCGAATCGCTGTGATTCATGTCCATCCGGCTCCATTTGTCTCGAATAGTGTCGATTCGGCTTGACTAGGCTCGATTCACTGGATTCGGCTCGATTTCGCTCAATTCAGCTCGATTTGGCCCTCTTCGGCTCTCTTCAGCTCTTTTCTACTCTACTCGATTCCATTGCACACCATTCCACTCCATTCTACGCTATTCTACTATAAAAATTGATTTGACGGGATACGACGCCATTTGACGCGATTTGTCTCGTTTCGTCTCCATTCAGCTTGATTCGACTCTGTTCTACTCTACTCTATTCTACTCTACACTATTCTGCTCTGCTCTACCCTTTTCTACTCTATTCTATTGTATTCTTTCCATTCTCTTCTACTGTGTTCAAGTCTACTCTATTCCACCCTACCCTAATCTAATCTATTCTACTGGATTCGATTCCACGCATCTCGATGCGATTCAGCTCAAATCGGCTCCTTTCCACTCCATTCATCCCCAATCGGCTCAAATCGGTTCGATTCAGCTCTAATCGGCTCCATTCGGCTCTAGTCAGCTCGAATAGGCTCTGTTCGGCTCTGTTAGACTCTACTCAACTCTATTATCTCTTTTCGACTCCACTCGACTCCATGCCACACCATTCTACTCCATCCTAAACTGTTCTCTACTGTATTGTATTGGACTCTACCCTACTCTAGTCTACTGTAATGGATTGGATTGGATTGGAATTGATCAGATTCAATGCAATTCGACGGGATTCGACGCGATAGAGCACGATTCCACGGGATTCGGCGTGATTTGTCTTGGTTTCTATCGATTTAGCTCTTTTGGGCTCTATTTGGCTGTCTTTGGCTCTATTCGGCAATATTCGACTCTACTCTACTCTACTCTTCTATACTCTGCTCGTCTCGACCCTATTCTATTCTTTCAGTTGTGTTCTCTTCTCTTCTGCTCTGTTCTACTGCACTCTATTCTACCCTACCCTACCCTAACTTAGCCTACTGTAATCTGTTCTATGCTATTCGACACACTTGAACGGAATTCGACCTGATTCGGGTCATATCGGCTCGATTCATCTCCTTTCTCCTCCATTAAACTCGATTCGGTTCTATTCGGCTCTTTTCCACTCTATTCGGCTCTTTTTGGCAGTATTCGACTCTGTGTGACTCTAGTCTACTCGATTCTTTCTGTTCTGTTCTATTCTACTCTATTCTATTCTTCTCTACCCTACCCTAACCTTACCTTCCCCACACTAATCTATTTGATTCGATTCGACACATTTCAAACGACTGGACTTGATTCATCTCGATTCACCTTGAATTTGGTCAATTCGGCTGTATTCAGCTCTGTTTGGCTCTTTTCAGCTCTCGTCAACTCGATTTGACTCTATTCTACTGGACCCGACTCTACTTAATTCTATTCTCTTCTTTCTATTGTGTTCTGTTGTGTTGTAGTCTAGCCTCTCCTGCCGTACCCTCCTCTACACTAATCTATTCGATTCAACGCATTTCGACGCGATTCCATGTGATTAGGCTTGAATCGGCTCGATTTAGCTCTATTTGGCTTGAATTGGGTCAGTTCGTCTCGATTCTGCTCAATTCAGCGTAATTAGGCTCGAGTGAACCTTATTCAGCCCTGTTCAGCTCTACTCAACCCTTTCTACTTTATTTGTCTCTATCTGGCTCCATTCAACTCCATTCCACACCATTCTACTCTTTTCTACTCTATTCTATTCTGTTCTACCCTACCCTACTCTAATCGATTCGAATCGATTCGATTCATCACGATTTGTCTCCTTTCCTCTCCATTCGAATCGATTCGGCTTGAATTGGATCTATTCATCTATATTCTGCACTACCCGACTCTGACTATTCCACTCTACTCAACTCTACTCCATTCTACTCTTGGTATTCTCTTCTGTTCTACTCTATTCTATTCTTCTGTGCCCTTCCCTACTGAATCCCAGCCTAACCTACACTACTCTAATCTATTCGATTTAATTCGATTCCATTCCGTTTGACACCATTCGACCCGATTTGAGACAGTTCGACGGGATTCGGTGAGATTCCGCGAGATTTGATGCATTTTGGTGGGATTTGATGGAATTCGACGAGATCCGATGCAATAGGATGCAATTAAGTGTGTTTTGGCTCGATTTTGCTGGGTTCAGTTTGTCTCTATTTGGCTCATTTCAGCTCCACTCAGCTGCATTCATCCCGAATCTGGTGGACTCGACTCGATTCGGCTCATTTCGGCCATATTTGGTCCTATTCAGCGTTATTCGGCTCTATTCAACTCTTTTCTACTCTATTCATCTCTGTTCGAATCCATTCGACTCCACTCCACACCATTCTATTCCATTCTACACTACTGTATTCTACAAAACCCTCCCCCACCCTACCCTATCCTAATCTAGTCTGCTCTTTTCTAGTCTCCTTTTCTATTTTCTCTATTCCATCCTATGCTACTCTACCATACCCTGCACTAAGCTAACCTACCCTGACCTATGCTGTTCTATTCTATTTCCTTCTATTTTCTCTGTTCCACCGTAGGCTTCCCTACCCTATGCTACCCCACCGTACCATACTCTACTACTTAGGGTTATTCAATAAGGGTCCTAATTAAGGGGAGTAGTTCGGGCAAGGGTACTCCTTAAGGCAAGTGTACTAGTTCAGGCTACTAGTTAAGGCCAGGCTACTAGTTAAGGCCAGGCTACTAGTTAAGGCGTGGGTACTTGTTGAGGGTACTGGTTAAGGCAAGGCTACCCGTTCAGGCTACTTGTTAAGGACATACTACTAGTGAAGGCAAGGGTACTAGTGAAGACTACTGGTTAAGGCAAGGGTACTTCTTAGGACTACTAATTAAGGCAAGGGTACTAGATTAGGCTAAGAGTTCAGGCAAGGGTACTCGTTCAGATTACTGACTTAGGGTACTATTCAAGACTAGTTGTCTAGGCTACTGCTCTATGCCACTAGTCTAGCTGACTAGTCCAGCTTACTAGTCTAGGCTTCTACTCTAGCCTTCTCTTGTCTACTCTAGTGTAGTCTACTGGCATCTACCCTAGTCTTCCTATCATAAACTACCCTACCCTAACCTATTCTAGTCGATTCCATTTGATTCGATTCAAAGCATTTCGATGCGACTGGACACCATCACGCTTGAGTTGGCTCGATTCCGCAACATCAGCTCGATTTGGCTCGAATCGCTTCAATTCAGCTCGTTTCCACTCGGTTCAGCCTTATTCGGCCCTATTTGGCTCGATTCGACTCTTTTCTACTCTATTTGTCTCTGTTCGACTCCATTTGACTCCACTCTTCTCCATTCTACGCTATTCTACTCTATTCTGTTCTACTCTACCCTACGTTACTCTAATCTATTCGACTGGATGCGATTCGAAGCAATTCGGTGTGATTCATCTCGTTTTGTTTCCATTTGACTCGATTCGGCCAGAATGGGCTCTATTCAGCTATGTCCTGCACTATTTGACTCTATTTGACTCAATTCTACTCTGCTCTGCTTTACTCTCTCTACTCCACCCTACTGTACTATATTCTAGTCTTTCTATTCTGTACTATTCTGTTCTATTTTACCCACCCGCCCCTCCCCTAATCTATTTGATTAGATTCGATGTGACGTATTTCCACGCGATTTGACGCGATTAGGCTTGAATCAGCTCGATTCAGTTCGCATCGGCTCTATTCGGCTCGACTTGACTCCATTTCACTCCATTCGGCTCGATTAGGCTCGAATTCCATCGATTCTGCTGGATTCTGCTCAATTAGGCCTTATTTGGCCCTATCCGGCCCTATTCTTCTCTATTAGACTCTTTTGTACTCTATTCATATCTATCCGTCTCTATTGGACTCCGTTCAACTCCATTCTATTCCATTCCACACCATTCTTCACTATTTTCCTCTATTCTATTCTACCCTTCCCTACCCTAATCTCTTCTAATCGATTCGATTTGATTTGACGCGATTCGAAGCAACCGGACGTGATTCGTCTCGTTTTGTCTCCACTCGGCTCAATTCGGGTATGTTCTCTCTCTTTGACTCTATTCTGTTCTGTTGTATTCTTTCTGTTCTGTTCTGTTCTCTCCTATTCTGTTGTACTCTATTCTATTCTACCCTACCCGACCCTACGGCACCCCACCCGAACCTAGCCTACTTTAGTCTATTGGATTCAATTCGATTCCGTGCAAAGCGATTTGATATGACTTGACTGGATTCAGCAAGATCTGAAGGGATTTGATGAGATTCCATGCGACTCGACGTGATTCGGTAGGATTCTCTGAGGTTTGACGCGATTCGAAGTTATTCGACGTGATTCCATGGGATTCGACACGATATGAAGCGATTTGACCTTGTTTGATTCAAAACGATGTGGCTCGACTCGATTCGACCTGATTCGATTCGACGCTGTTCGGTGACAGTCAGTGCGATTCTGCTTGATTCCGCTCGATTAGGTGTGATTCGGCAGTATACAGCTCTTTTCGGCTGTATTCAGCTCCATTCGTCTCTATTCAGCTTAGTCGGCTCTATTCGACTGTATTCGACTCTACTCTTTTCCACTCTATTCTACTCGATTCTATTCCTTCTATTCTGTTCTAATCGCTTCTATTCCACTCTACGCTGTTCTATTCTCCCCTCCCCTCCCCTCCCCTTCTCTAATCTATACGTCTCAATTGGATTTGACGCATTGAACGCGATTCGAGGCGATGAAGCTTGAATCGGCTCGATTCGGCTCGATTTGGCTCTATTCGGCTCAGTTAGGCTCCATTCAGCTTGTTTTGGCTTGAGTCGCTTCGAATCTGCTCGATTTGGCGTTCTTCGGCCCTATTCTGCTCTATTCGACTCTTTTCTACTCTATTCATTTCTATTTGACTCCATTCTACTCCATTCTATTCATTCCACACTATTCTACACTATTCTACTCTATTCTGCTCTACCCTACCCAGCACCACTCTAATTGCTTCTACACGATTCCTCTCGTTTCGTCTGCATTTGGCTCTATTCAGCTCTATTCTACTCTAGTCAACTCTTCTCTATTCTATTGTATTGTTTCTACTCTGTTCTGTACTATTCTACTCTATTCTACCCTACCCTATGCTACCCAACTCTAAGGTATTGTAATCCACTTGATTGGATTTGATTCATTCAACCCATTTCGACGCGATTCGGCTCGATTTGGCTCTGTTCGAATCTATTCTACTCTACTCTATTCCCCTCTACTCTACTCTAGCCTACTCGTTTCTGTATTCGTTCTGTGTTGTTCTGTTCTATTTTGTTGTGTTCTGTTCTGTTTTATTCTATTCTACTCCATTCTACCCTACCCTAGCCTACCCGAACCTCCCCTACTCTAGTCTATTCAATTGAATTCGACAAATTTTGACGCGACTAGGGGCCGAATCGGTGTGATTCATGTCCATCCGGCTCCATTTGTCTCGAATAGTGTCGACTCGGCTTGACTAGGCTCGATTCACTGGATTCGGCTCGATTTCGCTCAATTCAGCTCGATTTGGCCCTCTTCGGCCCTCTTCGGCTCTCTTCTACTCTACTCGATTCCATTGCACACCATTCTACTCCATTCTACGCTATTCTACTATACCCTACTGTGATTGATTCCATGGGATTCGACGCCATTCGACGAGATTTGTCTCGTTTCGTCTCCATTCAGCTTGCTTCGACTCTGTTCTACTCTACTCTATTCTACTCTACACTATTCTGCTCTGCTCTACCCTTTTCTACTCTATTCTATTGTATTCTTTCCATTCTCTTCTACTGTGTTCAAGTCTACTCTATTCCACCCTACCCTAATCTAATCTATTCTACTGGATTCGATTCCATGCATCTCGATGCGATTCAGCTCAAATCGGCTCCTTTCCACTCCATTCATCCCCAATCGGCTCAAATCGGTTCGATTCAGCTCTAATCGGCTCCATTCGGCTCTAGTCAGCTCGAATAGGCTCTATTCGGCTCTGTTAGACTCTACTCAACTCTATTATCTCTTTTCGACTCCACTCGACTCCATGCCACACCATTCTACTCCATCCTAAACTGTTCTCTACTGTATTGTATTGGACTCTACCCTACTCTAGTCTACTGTAATGGATTGGATTGGATTGCAATTGATCAGATTCAATGCAATTCGACGGGATTCGACGCGATAGAGCACGATTCCACGGGATTCGGCGTGATTTGTCTTGGTTTCTATCGATTTAGCTCTTTTGGGCTCTATTTGGCTGTCTTTGGCTCTATTCGGCAATATTCGACTCAACTCTACTCTACTCTTCTATACTCTGCTCGTCTCGACCCTATTCTATTCTTTCAGTTGTGTTCTCTTCTCTTCTGCTCTGTTCTACTGCACTCTATTCTACCCTACCCTACCCTAACTTAGCCTACTGTAATCTGTTCTATGCTATTCGACACACTTGAACGGAATTCGACCTGATTCGGGTCATATCGGCTCGATTCATCTCCTTTCTCCTCCATTAAACTCGATTCGGTTCTATTCGGCTCTTTTCCACTCTATTCGGCTCTTTTTGGCAGTATTCGACTCTGTGTGACTCTAGTCTACTCGATTCTTTCTGTTCTGTTCTATTCTACTCTATTCTATTCTTCTCTACCCTACCCTAACCTTACCTTCCCCACACTAATCTATTTGATTCGATTCGACACATTTCAAACGACTGGACTTGATTCATCTCGATTCACCTTGAATTTGGTCAATTCGGCTGTATTCAGCTCTGTTTGGCTCTTTTCAGCTCTCGTCAACTCGATTTGACTCTATTCTACTGGACCCGACTCTACTTAATTCTATTCTCTTCTTTCTATTGTGTTCTGTTGTGTTGTAGTCTAGCCTCTCCTGCCGTACCCTCCTCTACACTAATCTATTCGATTCAACGCATTTCGACGCGATTCCATGTGATTAGGCTTGAATCGGCTCGATTTAGCTCTATTTGGCTTGAATTGGGTCAGTTCGTCTCGATTCTGCTCAATTCAGCGTAATTAGGCTCGAGTGAACCTTATTCAGCCCTGTTCAGCTCTACTCAACCCTTTCTACTTTATTTGTCTCTATCTGGCTCCATTCAACTCCATTCCACACCATTCTACTCTTTTCTACTCTATTCTATTCTGTTCTACCCTACCCTACTCTAATCGATTCGAATCGATTCGATTCATCACGATTTGTCTCCTTTCCTCTCCATTCGAATCGATTCGGCTTGAATTGGATCTATTCATCTATATTCTGCACTACCCGACTCTGACTATTCCACTCTACTCAACTCTACTCCATTCTACTCTTGGTATTCTCTTCTGTTCTACTCTATTCTATTCTTCTGTGCCCTTCCCTACTGAATCCCAGCCTAACCTACACTACTCTAATCTATTCGATTTAATTTGATTCCATTCCGTTTGACACCATTCGACCCGATTTGAGACAATTCGACGGGATTCGGTGAGATTCCACGAGATTTGATGCGTTTTGGTGGGATTTGATGGAATTCGACGAGATCCGATGCAATAGGATGCAATTAAGTGTGTTTTGGCTCGATTTTGCTGGGTTCAGTTTGTCTCTATTTGGCTCATTTCAGCTCCACTCAGCTGCATTCATCCCGAATCTGGTGGACTCGACTCGATTCGGCTCATTTCGGCCATATTTGGTCCTATTCAGCGTTATTCGGCTCTATTCAACTCTTTTCTACTCTATTCATCTCTGTTCGAATCCATTCGACTCCACTCCACACCATTCTATTCCATTCTACACTACTGTATTCTACAAAACCCTCCCCCACCCTACCCTATCCTAATCTAGTCTGCTCTTTTCTAGTCTCCTTTTCTATTTTCTCTATTCCATCCTATGCTACTCTACCATACCCTGCACTAAGCTGACCTACCCTGACCTATGCTGTTCTATTCTATTTCCTTCTATTTTCTCTGTTCCACCGTAGGCTTCCCTACCCTATGCTACCCCACCGTACCATACTCTACTACTTAGGGTTACTCAATAAGGGTCCTAATTAAGGGGAGTAGTTCGGGCAAGGGTACTCCTTAAGGCAAGTGTACTAGTTCAGGCTACTAGTTAAGGCCAGGCTACTAGTTAAGGCCAGGCTACTAGTTAAGGCGTGGGTACTTGTTGAGGGTACTGGTTAAGGCAAGGCTACCCGTTCAGGCTACTTGTTAAGGACATACTACTAGTGAAGGCAAGGGTACTAGTGAAGACTACTGGTTAAGGCAAGGGTACTTCTTAGGACTACTAATTAAGGCAAGGGTACTAGATTAGGCTAAGAGTTCAGGCAAGGGTACTCGTTCAGATTACTGACTTAGGGTACTATTCAAGACTAGTTGTCTAGGCTACTGCTCTATGCCACTAGTCTAGCTGACTAATCCAGCTTACTAGTCTAGGCTTCTACTCTAGCCTTCTCTTGTCTACTCTAGTGTAGTCTACTTGCATCTACCCTAGTCTTCCTATCATAAACTACCCTACCCTAACCTATTCTAATCGAGTCCATTTGATTCGATTCAAAGCATTTCGATGCGACTGGACACCATCACGCTTGAGTCGGCTCGATTCCGCAACATCAGCTCGATTCAGCTCGATTTGGCTCGAATCGCTTCAATTCAGCTCGTTTCCACTCGGTTCAGCCTTATTCGGCCCTATTTGGCTCGATTCGACTCTTTTCTACTCTATTTGTCTCTGTTCGACTCCATTTGACTCCACTCTTCTCCATTCTACGCTATTCTACTCTATTCTGTTCTACTCTACCCTACGTTACTCTAATCTATTGGACTGGATGCGATTCGAAGCAATTCGGTGTGACTCATCTCGTTTTGTTTCCATTTGACTCGATTCGGCCAGAATGGGCTCTATTCAGCTATGTCCTGCACTATTTGACTCTATTTGACTCAATTCTACTCTGCTCTGCTTTACTCTCTCTACTCCACCCTACTGTACTATATTCTAGTCTTTCTATTCTGTACTATTCTGTTCTATTCTACCCACCCGCCCCTCCCCTAATCTATTTGATTAGATTCGATGTGACGTATTTCCACGCGATTTGACGCGATTAGGCTTGAATCAGCTCGATTCAGTTCGCATCGGCTCTATTCGGCTCGACTTGACTCCATTTCACTCCATTCGGCTCGATTAGGCTCGAATTCCATCGATTCTGCTGGATTCTGCTCAATTAGGCCTTATTTGGCCCTATCCGGCCCTATTCTTCTCTATTAGACTCTTTTGTACTCTATTCATATCTCTCCGTCTCTATTGGACTCCGTTCAACTCCATTCTATTCCATTCCACACCATTCTTCACTATTTTCCTCTATTCTATTCTACCCTTCCCTACCCTAATCTCTTCTAATCGATTCGATTTGATTTGACGCGATTCGAAGCAACCGGACGTGATTCGTCTCGTTTTGTCTCCACTCGGCTCAATTCGGGTATGTTCTCTCTCTTTGACTCTATTCTGTTCTGTTGTATTCTTTCTGTTCTGTTCTGTTCTCTCCTATTCTGTTGTACTCTATTCTATTCTACCCTACCCGACCCTACGGCACCCCACCCGAACCTAGCCTACTTTAGTCTATTGGATTCAATTTGATTCCGTGCAAAGCGATTTGATATGACTTGACTGGATTCAGCAAGATCTGAAGGGATTTGATGAGATTCCATGCGACTCGACGTGATTCGGTAGGATTCTCTGAGGTTTGACGCGATTCGAAGTTATTCGACGTGATTCCATGGGATTCGACACGATATGAAGCGATTTGACCTTGTTTGATTCAAAACGATGTGGCTCGACTCGATTCGACCTGATTCGATTCGACGCTGTTCGGTGACAGTCAGTGCGATTCTGCTTGATTCCGCTCGATTAGGTGTGATTCGGCAGTATACAGCTCTTTTCGGCTGTATTCAGCTCCATTCGTCTCTATTCAGCTTAGTCGGCTCTATTCGACTGTATTCGACTCTACTCTTTTCCACTCTATTCTACTCGATTCTATTCCTTCTATTCTGTTCTAATCGCTTCTATTCCACTCTACGCTGTTCTATTCTCCCCTCCCCTCCCCTCCCCTTCTCTAATCTATACGTCTCAATTGGATTTGACGCATTGAACGCGATTCGAGGCGATGAAGCTTGAATCGGCTCGATTCGGCTCGATTTGGCTCTATTCGGCTCAGTTAGGCTCCATTCAGCTTGTTTTGGCTTGAGTCGCTTCGAATCTGCTCGATTTGGCGTTCTTCGGCCCTATTCTGCTCTATTCGACTCTTTTCTACTCTATTCATTTCTATTTGACTCCATTCTACTCCATTCTATTCATTCCACACTATTCTACACTATTCTACTCTATTCTGCTCTACCCTACCCAGCACCACTCTAATTGCTTCTACACGATTCCTCTCGTTTCGTCTGCATTTGGCTCTATTCAGCTCTATTCTACTCTAGTCAACTCTTCTCTATTCTATTGTATTGTTTCTACTCTGTTCTGTACTATTCTACTCTATTCTACCCTACCCTATGCTACCCAACTCTAAGGTATTGTAATCCACTTGATTGGATTTGATTCATTCAACCCATTTCGACGCGATTCGGCTCGATTTGGCTCTGTTCGAATCTATTCTACTCTACTCTATTCCCCTCTACTCTACTCTAGCCTACTCATTTCTGTATTCGTTCTGTGTTGTTCTGTTCTATTTTGTTGTGTTCTGTTCTGTTTTATTCTATTCTACTCCATTCTACCCTACCCTAGCCTACCCGAACCTCCCCTACTCTAGTCTATTCAATTGAATTCGACAAATTTTGACGCGACTAGGGGCCGAATCGGTGTGATTCATGTCCATCCGGCTCCATTTGTCTCGAATAGTGTCGATTCGGCTTGATTAGGCTCGATTCACTGGATTCGGCTCGATTTCGCTCAATTCAGCTCGATTTGGCTCTCTTCGGCCCTCTTCGGCTCTCTTCTACTCTACTCGATTCCATTGCACACCATTCTACTCCATTCTACGCTATTCTACTATACCCTACTGTGATTGATTCCATGGGATTCGACGCCATTCGACGAGATTTGTCTCGTTTCGTCTCCATTCAGCTTGCTTCGGCTCTGTTCTACTCTACTCTATTCTACTCTACACTATTCTGCTCTGCTCTACCCTTTTCTACTCTATTCTATTGTATTCTTTCCATTCTCTTCTACTGTGTTCAAGTCTACTCTATTCCACCCTACCCTAATCTAATCTATTCTACTGGATTCGATTCCACGCATCTCAATGCGATTCAGCTCAAATCGGCTCCTTTCCACTCCATTCATCCCCAATCGGCTCAAATCGGTTCGATTCAGCTCTAATCGGCTCCATTCGGCTCTAGTCAGCTCGAATAGGCTCTATTCGGCTCTGTTAGACTCTACTCAACTCTATTATCTCTTTTCGACTCCACTCGACTCCATGCCACACCATTCTACTCCATCCTAAACTGTTCTCTACTGTATTGTATTGGACTCTATCCTACTCTAGTCTATTGTAATGGATTGGATTGGATTGGATTGGAATTGATCAGATTCAATGCAATTCGACGGGATTCGACGCGATAGAGCACGATTCCACGGGATTCGGCGTGATTTGTCTTGGTTTCTATCGATTTAGCTCTTTTGGGCTCTATTTGGCTGTCTTTGGCTCTATTCGGCAATATTCGACTCTACTCTACTCTACTCTTCTATACTCTGCTCGTCTCGACCCTATTCTATTCTTTCAGTTGTGTTCTCTTCTCTTCTGCTCTGTTCTACTGCACTCTATTCTACCCTACCCTACCCTAACTTAGCCTACTGTAATCTGTTCTATGCTATTCGACACACTTGAACGGAATTCGACCTGATTCGGGTCATATCGGCTCGATTCATCTCCTTTCTCCTCCATTAAACTCGATTCGGTTCTATTCGGCTCTTTTCCACTCTATTCGGCTCTTTTTGGCAGTATTCGACTCTGTGTGACTCTAGTCTACTCGATTCTTTCTGTTCTGTTCTATTCTACTCTATTCTATTCTTCTCTACCCTACCCTAACCTTACCTTCCCCACACTAATCTATTTGATTCGATTCGACACATTTCAAACGACTGGACTTGATTCATCTCGATTCACCTTGAATTTGGTCAATTCGGCTGTATTCAGCTCTGTTTGGCTCTTTTCAGCTCTCGTCAACTCGATTTGACTCTATTCTACTGGACCCGACTCTACTTAATTCTATTCTCTTCTTTCTATTGTGTTCTGTTGTGTTGTAGTCTAGCCTCTCCTGCCGTACCCTCCTCTACACTAATCTATTCGATTCAACGCATTTCGACGCGATTCCATGTGATTAGGCTTGAATCGGCTCGATTTAGCTCTATTTGGCTTGAATTGGGTCAGTTCGTCTCGATTCTGCTCAATTCAGCGTAATTAGGCTCGAGTGAACCTTATTCAGCCCTGTTCAGCTCTACTCAACCCTTTCTACTTTATTTGTCTCTATCTGGCTCCATTCAACTCCATTCCACACCATTCTACTCTTTTCTACTCTATTCTATTCTGTTCTACCCTACCCTACTCTAATCGATTCGAATCGATTCGATTCATCACGATTTGTCTCCTTTCCTCTCCATTCGAATCGATTCGGCTTGAATTGGATCTATTCATCTATATTCTGCACTACCCGACTCTGACTATTCCACTCTACTCAACTCTACTCCATTCTACTCTTGGTATTCTCTTCTGTTCTACTCTATTCTATTCTTCTGTGCCCTTCCCTACTGAATCCCAGCCTAACCTACACTACTCTAATCTATTCGATTTAATTCGATTCCATTCCGTTTGACACCATTCGACCCGATTTGAGACAGTTCGACGGGATTCGGTGAGATTCCGCGAGATTTGATGCGTTTTGGTGGGATTTGATGGAATTCGACGAGATCCGATGCAATAGGATGCAATTAAGTGTGTTTTGGCTCGATTTTGCTGGGTTCAGTTTGTCTCTATTTGGCTCATTTCAGCTCCACTCAGCTGCATTCATCCCGAATCTGGTGGACTCCACTCGATTCGGCTCATTTCGGCCATATTTGGTCCTATTCAGCGTTATTCGGCTCTATTCAACTCTTTTCTACTCTATTCATCTCTGTCCGAATCCATTCGACTCCACTCCACACCATTCTATTCCATTCTACACTACTGTATTCTACAAAACCCTCCCCCACCCTACCCTATCCTAATCTAGTCTGCTCTTTTCTAGTCTCCTTTTCTATTTTCTCTATTCCATCCTATGCTACTCTACCATACCCTGCACTAAGCTAACCTACCCTGACCTATGCTGTTCTATTCTATTTCCTTCTATTTTCTCTGTTCCACCGTAGGCTTCCCTACCCTATGCTACCCCACCGTACCATACTCTACTACTTAGGGTTATTCAATAAGGGTCCTAATTAAGGGGAGTAGTTCGGGCAAGGGTACTCCTTAAGGCAAGTGTACTAGTTCAGGCTACTAGTTAAGGCCAGGCTACTAGTTAAGGCCAGGCTACTAGTTAAGGCGTGGGTACTTGTTGAGGGTACTGGTTAAGGCAAGGCTACCCGTTCAGGCTACTTGTTAAGGACATACTACTAGTGAAGGCAAGGGTACTAGTGAAGACTACTGGTTAAGGCAAGGGTACTTCTTAGGACTACTAATTAAGGCAAGGGTACTAGATTAGGCTAAGAGTTCAGGCAAGGGTACTCGTTCAGATTACTGACTTAGGGTACTATTCAAGACTAGTTGTCTAGGCTACTGCTCTATGCCACTAGTCTAGCTGACTAGTCCAGCTTACTAGTCTAGGCTTCTACTCTAGCCTTCTCTTGTCTACTCTAGTGTAGTCTACTTGCATCTACCCTAGTCTTCCTATCATAAACTACCCTACCCTAACCTATTCTAATCGAGTCCATTTGATTCGATTCAAAGCATTTCGATGCGACTGGACACCATCACGCTTGAGTCGGCTCGATTCCGCAACATCAGCTCGATTCAGCTCGATTTGGCTCGAATCGCTTCAATTCAGCTCGTTTCCACTCGGTTCAGCCTTATTCGGCCCTATTTGGTTCGATTCGACTCTTTTCTACTCTATTTGTCTCTGTTCGACTCCATTTGACTCCACTCTTCTCCATTCTACGCTATTCTACTCTATTCTGTTCTACTCTACCCTACGTTACTCTAATCTATTCGACTGGATGCGATTCGAAGCAATTCGGTGTGATTCATCTCGTTTTGTTTCCATTTGACTCGATTCGGCCAGAATGGGCTCTATTCAGCTATGTCCTGCACTATTTGACTCTATTTGACTCAATTCTACTCTGCTCTGCTTTACTCTCTCTACTCCACCCTACTGTACTATATTCTAGTCTTTCTATTCTGTACTATTCTGTTCTATTCTACCCACCCGCCCCTCCCTTAATCTATTTGATTAGATTCGATGTGACGTATTTCCACGCGATTTGACGCGATTAGGCTTGAATCAGCTCGATTCAGTTCGCATCGGCTCTATTCGTTCGGCTCGACTTGACTCCATTTCACTCCATTCGGCTCGATTAGGCTCGAATTCCATCGATTCTGCTGGATTCTGCTCAATTAGGCCTTATTTGGCCCTATCCGGCCCTATTCTTCTCTATTAGACTCTTTTGTACTCTATTCATATCTATCCGTCTCTATTGGACTCCGTTCAACTCCATTCTATTCCATTCCACACCATTCTTCACTATTTTCCTCTATTCTATTCTACCCTTCCCTACCCTAATCTCTTCTAATCGATTCGATTTGATTTGACGCGATTCGAAGCAACCGGACGTGATTCGTCTCGTTTTGTCTCCACTCGGCTCAATTCGGGTATGTTCTCTCTCTTTGACTCTATTCTGTTCTGTTGTATTCTTTCTGTTCTGTTCTGTTCTCTCCTATTCTGTTGTACTCTATTCTATTCTACCCTACCCGACCCTACGGCACCCCACCCGAACCTAGCCTACTTTAGTCTATTGGATTCAATTCGATTCCGTGCAAAGCGATTTGATATGACTTGACTGGATTCAGCAAGATCTGAAGGGATTTGATGAGATTCCATGCGACTCGACGTGATTCGGTAGGATTCTCTGAGGTTTGACGCGATTCGAAGTTATTCGACGTGATTCCATGGGATTCGACACGATATGAAGCGATTTGACCTTGTTTGATTCAAAACGATGTGGCTCGACTCGATTCGACCTGATTCGATTCGACGCTGTTCGGTGACAGTCAGTGCGATTCTGCTTGATTCCGCTCGATTAGGTGTGATTCGGCAGTATACAGCTCTTTTCGGCTGTATTCAGCTCCATTCGTCTCTATTCAGCTTAGTCGGCTCTATTCGACTGTATTCGACTCTACTCTTTTCCACTCTATTCTACTCGATTCTATTCCTTCTATTCTGTTCTAATCGCTTCTATTCCACTCTACGCTGTTCTATTCTCCTCTCCCCTCCCCTCCCCTTCTCTAATCTATACGTCTCAATTGGATTTGACGCATTGAACGCGATTCGAGGCGATGAAGCTTGAATCGGCTCGATTCGGCTCGATTTGGCTCTATTCGGCTCAGTTAGGCTCCATTCAGCTTGTTTTGGCTTGAGTCGCTTCGAATCTGCTCGATTTGGTGTTCTTCGGCCCTATTCTGCTCTATTCGACTCTTTTCTACTCTATTCATTTCTATTTGACTCCATTCTACTCCATTCTATTCATTCCGCAGTATTCTACACTATTCTACTCTATTCTGCTCTACCCTACCCAGCACCACTCTAATTGCTTCTACACGATTCCTCTCGTTTCGTCTGCATTTGGCTCTATTCAGCTCTATTCTACTCTAGTCAACTCTTCTCTATTCTATTGTATTGTTTCTACTCTGTTCTGTACCATTCTACTCTATTCTACCCTACCCTATGCTTCCCAACTCTAAGGTATTGTAATCCACTTGATTGGATTTGATTCATTCAACCCATTTCAACGCGATTCGGCTCGATTTGGCTCTGTTCGAATCTATTCTACTCTACTCTATTCCCCTCTACTCTACTCTAGCCTACTCGTTTCTGTATTCGTTCTGTGTTGTTCTGTTCTATTTTGTTGTGTTCTGTTCTGTTTTATTCTATTCTACTCCATTCTACCCTACCCTAGCCTACCCGAACCTCCCCTACTCTAGTCTATTCAATTGAATTCGACAAATTTTGACGCGACTAGGGGCCGAATCGGTGTGATTCATGTCCATCCGGCTCCATTTGTCTCGAATAGTGTCGATTCGGCTTGACTAGGCTCGATTCACTGGATTCGGCTCGATTTCGCTCAATTCAGCTCGATTTGGCCCTCTTCGGCTCTCTTCAGCTCTTTTCTACTCTACTCGATTCCATTGCACACCATTCCACTCCATTCTACGCTATTCTACTATAAAAATTGATTTGACGGGATACGACGCCATTTGACGCGATTTGTCTCGTTTCGTCTCCATTCAGCTTGATTCGACTCTGTTCTACTCTACTCTATTCTACTCTACACTATTCTGCTCTGCTCTACCCTTTTCTACTCTATTCTATTGTATTCTTTCCATTCTCTTCTACTGTGTTCAAGTCTACTCTATTCCACCCTACCCTAATCTAATCTATTCTACTGGATTCGATTCCACGCATCTCGATGCGATTCAGCTCAAATCGGCTCCTTTCCACTCCATTCATCCCCAATCGGCTCAAATCGGTTCGATTCAGCTCTAATCGGCTCCATTCGGCTCTAGTCAGCTCGAATAGGCTCTATTCGGCTCTGTTAGACTCTACTCAACTCTATTATCTCTTTTCGACTCCACTCGACTCCATGCCACACCATTCTACTCCATCCTAAACTGTTCTCTACTGTATTGTATTGGACTCTACCCTACTCTAGTCTATTCTAATGGATTGGATTGGATTGGATTGGAATTGATCAGATTCAATGCAATTCGACGGGATTCGACGCGATAGAGCACGATTCCACGGGATTCGGCGTGATTTGTCTTGGTTTCTATCGATTTAGCTCTTTTGGGCTCTATTTGGCTGTCTTTGGCTCTATTCGGCAATATTCGACTCTACTCTACTCTACTCTTCTATACTCTGCTCATCTCGACCCTATTCTATTCTTTCAGTTGTGTTCTCTTCTCTTCTGCTCTGTTCTACTGCACTCTATTCTACCCTACCCTACCCTAACTTAGCCTACTGTAATCTGTTCTATGCTATTCGACACACTTGAACGGAATTCGACCTGATTCGGGTCATATCGGCTCGATTCATCTCCTTTCTCCTCCATTAAACTCGATTCGGTTCTATTCGGCTCTTTTCCACTCTATTCGGCTCTTTTTGGCAGTATTCGACTCTGTGTGACTCTAGTCTACTCGATTCTTTCTGTTCTGTTCTATTCTACTCTATTCTATTCTTCTCTACCCTACCCTAACCTTACCTTCCCCACACTAATCTATTTGATTCGATTCGACACATTTCAAACGACTGGACTTGATTCATCTCGATTCACCTTGAATTTGGTCAATTCGGCTGTATTCAGCTCTGTTTGGCTCTTTTCAGCTCTCGTCAACTCGATTTGACTCTATTCTACTGGACCCGACTCTACTTAATTCTATTCTCTTCTTTCTATTGTGTTCTGTTGTGTTGTAGTCTAGCCTCTCCTGCCGTACCCTCCTCTACACTAATCTATTCGATTCAACGCATTTCGACGCGATTCCATGTGATTAGGCTTGAATCGGCTCGATTTAGCTCTATTTGGCTTGAATTGGGTCAGTTCGTCTCGATTCTGCTCAATTCAGCGTAATTAGGCTCGAGTGAACCTTATTCAGCCCTGTTCAGCTCTACTCAACCCTTTCTACTTTATTTGTCTCTATCTGGCTCCATTCAACTCCATTCCACACCATTCTACTCTTTTCTACTCTATTCTATTCTGTTCTACCCTACCCTACTCTAATCGATTCGAATCGATTCGATTCATCACGATTTGTCTCCTTTCCTCTCCATTCGAATCGATTCGGCTTGAATTGGATCTATTCATCTATATTCTGCACTACCCGACTCTGACTATTCCACTCTACTCAACTCTACTCCATTCTACTCTTGGTATTCTCTTCTGTTCTACTCTATTCTATTCTTCTGTGCCCTTCCCTACTGAATCCCAGCCTAACCTACACTACTCTAATCTATTCGATTTAATTCGATTCCATTCCGTTTGACACCATTCGACCCGATTTGAGACAGTTCGACGGATTCGGTGAGATTCCGCGAGATTTGATGCGTTTTGGTGGGATTTGATGGAATTCGACGAGATCCGATGCAATAGGATGCAATTAAGTGTGTTTTGGCTCGATTTTGCTGGGTTCAGTTTGTCTCTATTTGGCTCATTTCAGCTCCACTCAGCTGCATTCATCCCGAATCTGGTGGACTCGACTCGATTCGGCTCATTTCGGCCATATTTGGTCCTATTCAGCGTTATTCGGCTCTATTCAACTCTTTTCTACTCTATTCATCTCTGTTCGAATCCATTCGACTCCACTCCACACCATTCTATTCCATTCTACACTACTGTATTCTACAAAACCAATACTATCTCTCTATG